>NW_024067518.1:0-20937 GCF_015039405.1 Cantharellus anzutake | reverse complement strand
CTCCGCCGCAATCTCTCTGGAAAGCCAATTTTCCACCAAAGCCCCATTGCGGATAGCTGGTCCCCCCAGATTCTTGGCCATGCGCCGGCGGGAAGCTAGAAATAAATCAAGCTTTTATCGATGGTCGAACATCTTTTCGGCGAGGAAGAGTGCACAATCTTTTCGTGTGAACAATTGCTTAATTCGACATGATGTTATACCGTCCAACTGACGAGTAATGACACCACCAGGCTTGGGTGTGCGCGCCTGACGAACTTAATCCGATTGCTTGGTCAGCCCCCTGACGCGCTCGACACCCCCCATGTGTTGTAGCCCTTGCGGTATCCCTGCTTCCAGCAGTTTTTCATACTGCAATTGTATCAGAGCGCCCTGCACTATGTGCCATGTACATGCATCGTGTTCAGAGACCACACCTTATACTCCCCGCCACTTCAGATTAGACTGCAACACTTGCCAGTATCCGCCTACATCAGTATGCATTGATTATTCGACCTGTGCCTTTTGTACAACCGTTCCACACTCATAGTAATGTGCAGAAGCTTCTTTAAACGCGCACCAAGTTGCGCGAGAAGATCCTCTGTCCCTGATGTTCCAATGATAGCGCACCAGCGACATAATTGACAATGCCATTCGAGCGACTAGACCGTGCAGTGGCACGGCAGCCGGTGGTAGACTTGAAGTGATAGTAGCTTCATCTCAACCCTCTGTTCCTCCTAACAGGCCCAATGACATGGTAGTAGCCACTTTGGGACGTCTAGCAAAAATTAGCAGCCAAACGATCGGACACTCAAGTAGTTGGTTGTTCCACATCTCTGTGTATGCCGACCGTAGCATTCACTGACATGACATAGATATGGATGCACTACTCCCGGTGTTCGTTGAACTATGAGGTACTGGTGTTGAGCTGCCAAGGGCTCAGTCCCTTGCCATAAATGGAACTATAAAGTGCGAAATTGATTTGCAGACAAGATGACGTATGGAGGCCTTGAGACGCACCCAGAGATGTCTTCCCAAAAACACTGGGAATGAATAGACATCATGCTGCAGGGCGCTGTTGTCTTCCTGGAGTTATGGGAGGGCAACACACCGCAGAAGATGAATTGATGGGATTCTGAGTGATTATTGTTGTGAAAGCTCGAGAGACAGTTTATACTCCTCCCAGAACGGGTTGGTGACTTGCGTGAGCATTTTCCCGGTTCAACGGGGGATGAACCAAAAAGTAAATATTGTGGGCACTGAATTTTTTGCTTTAATCATTCTTGTGAATAGATTTGCAAAACCACACAGTCCGTGCAACCGTGATTTGGGGCACGCACACGCAAAGTAGCAGGAGCGGGGCGAGGAGAAAGCAGAAAATTTCTCCTAGCAACCAATATTGTGCATGGCGTTCCTTAACGAACCACACATACCTTCCTTATTTCTCAAAGTTGATAGACAACATATCTGCCGCCTTGGTGGAGACAAGCTTGCCGTGAATAAAACTAAATCTAGTACGAGCGCAGCAATGCATAAGCGCCAGATGCGGTTGACCGGGCTATGAAGAAACGGTATTATGTACGGCAAACGCCGTTAACACCGAACGACGGACTCATCTTCTACCCGTGTCAGTCCCAACCTCCTTGCCCATTGCGCACCTAAAGCTTACCCGCCCTTTATTGCAGTGATAGAATCTGCTTGAGGCTGCAATATCACTAAAAAGTCTTCTCTAATCACTCAGAGCATATCAACAATGAACACTCCTGAATACGACTACCTGTTCAAGCTCTTACTCATTGGCGACTCGGGCGTCGGAAAGTCTTGTCTACTGCTCCGCTTTGCAGACGACACATATACCGAGAGCTACATCTCTACCATTGGCGTCGACTTTAAGATTCGCACCATAGAACTGGAAGGGAAGACTGTCAAGCTGCAAATTGTGAGTTCATCCTCTCTAAACAGCAAATGCTGTTGGTGTTGTGCGATGGTGTACCTTCAAGTGATAGGCGCACATACGGTACCCCTCACGCCACCAGTGCTATAAGCATAAACTTTGCGTTACTCAGCTTCTCTGATATGGAACTAACTTGAACCTCTTTCTCCAGTGGGACACAGCAGGTCGGTTTTCATGAAATTAGATTACAGTGATGATAATCATCTGGAAACGGTTGCACACAGGTCAAGAACGCTTCCGAACCATCACGTCATCGTATTACCGCGGTGCACACGGGATTATTGTTGTGTATGATGTGACGGACAATGGTACGTGGTTTCCATCCCGCCTCAACTTGTTATACCCATTCATAGCGGCATTGTAATTGCATAGACACATTCACAAACGTCAAGCAATGGCTCCAGGAAATTGATCGATATGCGTCTGAAGGAGTGAACAAGCTCCTGGTTGGAAACAAGTCGGATTTGACGAGCAAAAAGGTTGTGGAATACACCGTTGCTAAGGTATTTCTGTATGGATTCTCCTCTCCTCTACTCAGCTATTCTGACGCTTTCCTTTGTGTGCAACTCCAGGAATTCGCCGACCAGTTGACCATTCCTTTCCTTGAAACCTCGGCGAAGAATGCAACTAACGTGGAGCAAGCCTTCTTGACCATGGCTAAGCAAATCAAGGACCGGTGAGTTCCTTTCTGTTCATTACACCAAAGTAAAGATGCTGAGTGTTCAACCTCAGTATGGGGTCGACCTCCACACCAGCTGGCGCTAGCTCGAAGGCTAGCGTGGTCACTCCTGGCCAATCGGTGGCTCCATCGAGCTCCGGAAGCTGCTGCTAAAGACATTGGTATCCGCTCATGCACGGACACATTTCGTGACTGGTGTTGCATGTTGTTGGCAACAACCTACATACAGCCCCGCTTTCATGGGTTTCTTCATTCATTCTTGCTTTCTCGACCCCCAATGTTTGAATAATATTCTTTTATTTTCTATTCCATGAAAACCCTGAACCCGGTCGAGCCAAAGACCCCTTGAATATCCGAACTTCCGCAATAGCGGTTCAGCAGAGACTCTGAAATGACCTCACGTGGCTCCTCCTGTCACGCTTTTACCCTAGTACTTTAGTTATGGCCTCACCAACACACACCATTGAGGCCGCAGTCTCAAATCCAGAAGATACTACTTACCATGCTAAGGCTACCGTTGAAACGGCAGCGACCGCCGGACTCAAAGGAGCGGGGGTAGGACTGCTCGTCAGTGCTGTGCAGAATGCTCTCGATTCACACAATCGCGGGGCTGCAGGCGTCTTCACTCGTACTGGTGGAACGATAGGGTTTTTTGGTACGCCACCAACCATTCAGTAAACTGGTGATTTAAGCTAAATTGGTTCTTATATTGGTACAATGCGCGTGTTATTGTCACCTTGAACAGCTGGAATGGGAGCCGTTTTCGCCTTCACTGACTCATATACTGCAAACGTGCGGCAGGTTGACGACCCATTAAATGGTGTTGCTGGTGGTTGTGCCGCCGGATTCCTTGCTGGGATACGAGGTGCGCAATGGCTTCCAGCCTTGGTTTCAATCGGCCAATCTGCTTCTTACACCCTCTCTTAATTATCTTTTTTTCTTTTCAGCACGATCACTTCCCATTGCCATAGGTTCATGTGCTTTTCTTGGGGCTACTATCGGGGCACTAGATGTCAATGGTGGAAAACTATCAGGTGATGGACGGGATGCTGATTCCAAGGAGGCAAGAGAAAAGCGGCGACAGACATTTTTCAAGCAACCACGGAGTCCCGCCGAACCTGTAACCACATCTGAGTAGTGCCCTAGCTTATATACATACTGAGAGCAGGCGAGGGAACGGACACAACATACTTTTAACATCAACAGATGAAGTGAGAATTGGAAATCCTGCTTTTGGGAGCGAAAAAACGCATCTCATTTATGTAAAGCGATTTATTTGCGCCTCCATCCCTTTAAATAGATCAAAGTGGTAATAATAAAGCCGTACCCAACCCTCAGCGTCGTGATTTGAATGCTATGGAAAGGAGCGTGTTACTCAAGAGGGTTGTACAAGAACAAAATCACTGGCACTGACAAGTGTAGCGAAATTTTCCCAACTTGAAACATTCTCGTGAAGATCCGTAGGTAGTTCGCGCGAGGCGACCCATGCCATGGCCGCTTGGAGATCTTGACGAGTAAACCCGGGCAACGGGGCGGTGATAGATATGTCCGGTGTGGCAGACTTCGGGAGAGGGCCGTCCAACATGGTCGCACCACTCTCAGGCCTCCCATTGAGGGAAGACATTTGCGCCCCAGCGTTTTCCGAGCTTGATCCAGGCTTTGTTGGTGGCTTGGAGTGCACATGTCCGTGCCCGTCGCTGCGGCGTCGTTTGACAGTGTTCGGCTGATATAATTCAAAAGATCGGACTCTTTTCAGCGCCTGAGTACTCAGCGGATCTGGAGGTGGGGAGCGCCACTTGGGGGCGGAAGGCAAGAGCAAGGCAGATGCTTTTCGTGGCTGTTGTGAACGTATACTGGCCTCTGCTTTGTAGTAAGCTTTGCGAAGCTGATATCTGCTTCTCCACCCAACAACAGTTCGAGAGGTGTGCTATAAATTTGAGAGGACGTTGAGCATTTCAAAGCTCACCCAAGACTTGATAGGAATGAACCTCTCGCTGAAATTCTACCCACGCATTCCCAGGAATGGTTTCCCCCTGCTTACCAATGAAATCAATCAACGAGTCTTCTTCTTCCTTCGTATACGGCCTCAGGCGTGCCAAAGTACCATTGTAGGTGTGAGAATGGCTTTCGTCGCCGTCGTTGTAGTCGTCGTAGTCGTCGTTGCGATCGTCTTCAAACTCATCCTCATCGGGCCCACCATTTTTTCCAGGGGATTTCATAGGAAACAGCTCGGGATGTCGACGAGCGAGCGCATTCCATGCGCCTGGGGATCTGTGTGGGTGCTAGAGGGAGGAAACCATCTCAGTAATCATAGATGTAGAAATTTATTCGACGCACCAACTCGGCATACCTCTCCCATAGTGCAGATGCACTCGACCTATCTTTGGAAATATTGCACGCCCAATACTCTTTCATGGATCGCTTTTCTTCGTCCGTGAATGCGAAACCTCGACCTCGAATCGACGGTGGGGGCTCGATACCAGATGTGGATCCGGTATTAGGGGCCCCTGAATGCATTATCATAAGACTTTACACAAAGTTGTCGCCAACTCATAGTGAAGTATTGAGCGTACCATTGTGCTGTGTTTTCCCGTTGGGCGTTCTGTGTATAACGACCTCCACGTTCCGATTCAGTTTGGCATTCGACGTTGTAGCATCAGACGACTTTGATCGTGTCGCGTCCTTCGCGACCAAATCGGGAGACTTCTCGGACCTGTACGCCTGGATTTGCTGATCGAAGTAATCCTTTTTAGTAGTATAATATTGCTCCCAAGCTCCAGCTGTTCGGTGCGGATACTAAGGATTCAGGAATTAACAGCTTCAAACAGGAACGTCTCGCGAGACACTGACTTTCGTGTGGAAGTTTTCCCATACCGTAACTTGGCTTCCTGGAGGATCTGTAGCAAGGTGGCGTATCAAACCGAGATCTTCCTCGGGAGTGGGTCCCTTCATCTGTAACTGCGAAGTTTCAGAGGGTTTCGCTGAGATACTCTCCTCAGATGGACGGCGGAGACCCCTCAGTAAATCATCGTAACGATCGCGAGCCCGAGCCAGAGTGCGAAGAATATCCGCCTTCTCTCTCACTCTGGTGCCAGGACCGTTGAGGTCTATCCAGAACGACTCTTTCTTGTCTGCATCCTGAGTGAATCGTTAACTGGGACAGAACCTTGGCATTGGACCGACCAGATACTCGCCTCCAAAGCGCACAAGCTATACACGTCCTCCCAAGGACGCGAAGAGTCTTCAGATAGCAGGTGTTTGGCAGCCGCAAGGAAGCATCGACCATCCGCGTTGACTGCAATCTCGGAGCCGTCTTGAAACTCGCTGGCGTCATTAACAAGCATTCCACAGTAGTTTTCGAAGCCCTCTCGCGACAACAGAAGAATATGGTTCAAACACAGTTGTATCTTGTTGTGCGACACACAGTCATCGACCCAACTAGGAGCGAGAACTACAGTGTCCAACTGTCCCGATACCACGAACTCGAGTTGATCACTCGACATTTCACTTCCAACAATCACAAAGTTTGCCGTTTCTGGAGAATCCACGACGGTTCCCCCGTTTTCCTAGCCACCCACCGTCAGGTCGTGCGTCATGAAACATTGTGCGACCACCCTTACCTTGATAGTTCGAACCAATTCGGTGTAGCCATCGATACTGGGGTGTACCCACAACTCCAGATTATCGCCATTGTCTTGTTTGAATAGCAGCGGTGTTGGGCCATTGTGCTGCAGACTCGAGGACTCCATGCCAGTTGTCGAAGTCGCGTGATGAACTTTCGTCAGGGAGCAAATTCAGCTTGTGGGGGCGTTTGTTATTTGGTACAAATAGAGGCGTCAGTTGACAACAGGGAAGTTCAGGCATCAAAATGTTGACCCTGTGCAGCTGTCAACGCGGGCTGGCAGGCACCCAATAAATTGTACGTGCTAGCATTCAATATGCCGAGAATTGCTAACGCCGATCGTGGGAAGCTATCGAGTGCATAATTTCTCATCAGTCAGCATTCTCAGTTCCACACTCTTCTCACCATGCGACAGCAGTGTTATGTGGTGTCGAGAACACGCGTGGGCGATGGGGTGATGACTACACTCTCTAACACATCGGAGCATCGCTTGAGCTGTCTAGCTTGCATTTCTCCCCAAGTCTTGTGTACATGCCTTTGTAATATCTCATGAGTGCAATCTGATTGCTACCACAGTGATCAAATGGATCGCTAAGTACGGTGTGTAGGTTGGCGAGGGCGACGGTTCTCGATCCGAAGCCTTGACAAGCCGATCGTCGTCTCCTGGCATCGATCCACCTCCGACCTCAAACCTTTTCACCATGAGGCCTACTGATCGATTTGAATGGGTTTCCTTGTCCATTTCTGGGCAGTCTGCGTAGATTTGTCCCAGTAATCCCAACCTCCGCCGAACGCCATCACATCCAACAGCCTAGATATCTGAAGTCTACTGGCTCGAGGTCATCAAATCATCTGGGTGAATTTATCGAGCCTACACTGTGCGTCTGACTTGCTGTTTGATGTCTATCTTTGCATGCGCGAAGACTGCATAGATGAGTGGGTGTCATCGAGATGGCTTGCGCCTTGGCCATTGTCATTCATCGGCAGGATCGTAGTTGCACAGTTGAATAGTAGTCAGAGGTTAAAACAAAAGGGATAATTTATTCGAGACCAAAGATGAAGTGCAGCCAGTGGCGTCAGACACGTAGAACAGAGGAAGAAGGGTCAAGGATTGTCAATCCGGTACTCTATGCCTTGGAAGAAGTCGAATCTGCTATAGTAGTACTGAACCCACCCCTCAGCTTTATGGGAGGTGTGCTGCTCAAGAAGTGTACACAATGTGAGCCTCCTCGTTTAGCCATATTCATTTACATTTACGTACCGTTTCCGCAAATGTCTTCCAGCTGTCTATATTTTGGGTCAAATCTCTCGGGCGTTGACGGGTAGCCACCCACACGATAGCGGCGGCAACGTCCTCGTGAGTGAAGTGGGATAGCGAGGTATTCCCGGTTAGCGGAGCATTGTTCCCAACCGCAGTGAGAAAAGGTGTGTCAGATCCGGGAACAGGAATCTGAGTATGAGAAGACGCTGTTGTCGAGGCTGACACGATATCGTTACGTGCACGTTTGCTGGGGGCTGCATCTACCGGATCCAGAGGCTGAAGTCTTTTAAGGGCCAGTCGAACACTTCCACCTCCAGCGCCTAAATGTGATGATGGGTCCGACCGCCGTCTAGGAGGGGAGTTTGATGGTGTATAGGACTGGGTATCCGCACCGTTACAGACGCTGTTGTGATCGACAGGTCTGTTCGGGTAGATCTGACTCTCATAACGGCTACGCCAACTCCATTTACTCCTCGACGGATGCTGGAACGTCTCAACGTCTAAATTCATTGCGACTGCAGCGTAAAGATACTTACGTTATTGCAGAAGCCATCCCATGCTTTCGCATCAATCGCAGGGGGATAACCCAACTTTCGCCCAAGACGTCTGAGCAGCTCATCCTCTTGCTCTGTGAATGGACCCATCCTCATTTTTGGAGGGGACCGAGGAGCCTTCCCTGAGGATGAGGAATCCGACTCGGACTCTTGGGTAAGTTTATTGTCGTCGTCCTCGACACTGCCACTGGGACGAATCCCGATTAGATGAGCGGAACGAAGGGCTTGGCCGGACCACGACGCAGAAGAACGGGTCGGATGCTAGAGGTACGAGGTTGCGATAGTCAGATAGGTGCATACACAAAAGGGACAATCGACTGTACGCACGAGTTCCGCAAATCGCTCCCATAGTTCAGAATGATCAGGGTACTTATGTCGGTTTTCCTGGTAGAACTCCTTCATAGCACGAATCTCTTCCTTAGAGAGAGAATGGCCTCGTCCAGTTCGCCTGCCCAGCGCAAGCTTTCGCTGGGTTCCTAGCCCTTTGCCACTGGTTTTACCATGTACTCCAGCGTCGGACTCGCTTGACGAAGACGAAGACGAAGACGAGCTGCTGGAATGAATTCCCACTTCTTCACCCTCGGTCCTCATGTAGCGCTTCACTTCATTGGTAAAGTAATCTTGATGCCCGCGATGATATTCCCGGTATGCAGGCACGCTACGCTGGGATGGCTGCAAAGGTTCAGCGGCTGGTTTATGGGTGGAGCCCAGGTGTGCAGTACCTTCCAGTGGAAGCGCTTCCATAGGTTGTCCCCTGTCAAATCGGGATGTAATGCTATGTGTTTCACCATCGCGGAAAGCTCTTTGTCGGAGTAGGCCTTCCATGGACGTCCGGAACGAGGAGCGGCGAACTTTCGAGGACTTGTAGATAGAGAACCTGATGGTCTTGATGATTTTTTTCCAGACCCATACGACGATTGCTTTATTCCCTTTAGAACCTCATCCATCTGACTACGAAATGGTTTCTGAGCGTGGTTCAACGCCAGCCAATATTGATATGGGCGATGTTGACTCTATATGACGGCAATCAGGATACGAGAGCTGAAAAATGATTACCGATGGAGTTACAAACGTTGTCGGCGCACCAATCATACAAATCATTCCATGGCGCGTGAGGCTTGACAGCGTAAAACAGTGGGGCGGCCCATAACATGAACTTCTCGTCTTCGTCCTTCGTTTCGGTCGAAGGCGGCGAGCTGCTGAGTTTCGGGCGAGGAATCGATGCAGGTATAACCTCTTCATCTTCACTTTCCTCCGAGTTTTGTTGTTCCGTTTTTCCTGGCCCAACGCCTTTTCCTTGACCTTCTTCGTCTTCATCTGTAGGTCTCCAAATAATGTACTCCTCGAGGTCCCTTAAGGATTGACCCTCAATGCAATCGTTCACCCAGTTAGGTGAAATTCCAACAGTGCCGTCGGGATCGTCTTTTAGCACTGAATACTCGCCCTCGGGCATACTCTGGGAGATGATTGCCACATACGCTGAGCCAATTTCATGCACGATTGTGCCACCGTGGTTCTGCCCGTAAATCAGTCAGGAGCATAAATGCAGATATAGGCGCTGACCTTGATATTATTGACGAGAATCGCCCTGTTCGGTAGATCTGGATGTACCCAGAGCTCGTAGCTATCCCCATTCTCATGGACAAAGAGAGATCTGGAAGGCACCGTAGCCTCGAGTGATGGAAGGGATGGTTGAGCGCTGAGAGCTGCAGGAGTTCAGAGCTGGTAAATTGAGGAAACGGTTGACTAACGTTGATTTATTGGCACTGAGTTGTGACGAATTGCCTCATCTTCGGCCATGTTTCGCGCACTCTGGGGCCCAACAGCGATAGAGGCTGACACCTAGAGCGGCAGTCTCCGACCCGAATTAGCTCCACCTGGAATTTACGAACTGACATGACAGCAATGTTGACGTGGCAACCCGACGTGGCGCAGTGACGAGGTTGGGCCATCAAGCACCTATTACCGATGTGGCGCATCAAAGCATACAAACTGTAACCGCCTGCACTGGCAGCGGGATGTCCACCCTCATTACTTTACTCTAACTCCATGTTGTTTGCTATCTTGTACCCTTTGTTCTGGCTGCCCACTCAAATAGATATATAAGCACCAGCGACTTGACCAGAGTACGATATCTACCTATCAACTTGATATCGCACTCAGGCCTGCTTGGTCATGTACTTACAAATATCTAACTATTGATATCGCACTCAGGTATCCGCTGCTGGCTGATATATAGCAAGTAAACGCACTGACGATATTCTTGCAGCGAGTGCCCAGCAGAGGTGTGAGTAATTAGCCTCCATCACGGGTGGACGTCATATCTCTTGTGGCTTGTGATTGTGCATTTACATGATGTGCAACTGTGCAGTCCTGGCTTACTTATATCATATAGTGAAACGACTTAGTTCTCGAGTACGAGACACCTTTTCTGACCGTTGTTTAAAACAGTGAAGCGCTAGGAAGCATGAGTCATTTGATAGTAGCTAATTCTATAAGCTGTAAGCCACCCAGTATGTTTACCGGGCCTTTTATATTCCGATCATGAATTGTTGGGAAATATCTGGGGGTTTCCACGCAGCCCAAGAAGCTCGTGCAGAAGTTCAATCATTTGTTGAATTTTGCAACTTTCATCGTCGATCGCGCTATTTTTGGATCGCTGCTGTTGACATTCCTAAACGACTTCTCAGGATGGTGATGCCTTGGAGGCATTCAACAAGCTTAATTAACGAACTACACCCCTTATACCGATCAATAATGCTAGAGGAGTGGAGAAACTGTGATAGCTTGATGGATAAATTACTCACTATATATGCGAGGAAATGATGTCAAGACAAAAGCCTCGGGACCGTTCGCGTTTGCACCAGCGATGCCTGGGCACCAACTAGGCGATGCATAAAAGGACCCCAACGGACACAGTTGGATATGCACATTGCACATCCTACCGCCTCAGCGGCCCTACCCTAACAGTTTCACGCTCTACACGTTCTGCCATTCTGGCGGCTGCTTCGTGGGCCTTTTTCACCATTTTCTGCTTACGATCGTAATGAGCCTTGGCCCCGTGCTGCAAACGGGTTATAATGTTTGCAGCCTGCCCTTTGGTCAGGTTCCTCAAGCCGCCTGTCCAAGCACCAGGATGAGTTGGGAGTTCGATGGACTGGGAGGCAGCTGCATTGTCCATTTTGAACCTTTTTTTGAGATATGCAAGCTGGCCTTCCGTGGCAGGGTCCCTTCTCCACTTAGCAGAATGTAACAGACTGAAAGGAATGTGAGTCGACGATTAAAGTTGCACGCGTTCAACCTACCCAAGCTGCATTGGTCCATATACAACCCTGGTTCTAGCATAAGTGTCACAGCCCTGGATGGCTCGTTCCAAAGTATCCGCGGTGAGAACATTCCGTCTGCTGCGAAAGCGTGTCGCCAGCCCGATGGCTTTGGCTTCCGACCACTTCATCGATGCAGCAATGTAGTGCGCAACATAATGGGAATCTCCGTTGGTTCGCGCAGAAGGAGATATCTTAATGTAACCCCGACCCATACACTCAAGGACGTAGTGGCCCCCTCCGCAGGCTACCCAAACATTCTTACTCATTTTCGAAATGTGTGGGTCTCCTGAGGCATCGTCAACGAGTGACCAAGGGTTATCGTAGTCAATGTATGTGACGGATTTGGGTTCAGGGACGTCGTTCGGGGGAGATAGTTGGACCTCCTTTGTCTGCTGTGCCAGGCTCTCCAGATCTTCGGTGGAGTTGTCTTGTATGACGGCTTGAGCGTGTTTCTTATATGAAGACCAAGATGCGCACCTGTCACCTCAGTATCGGGGCTGAGCCCGAACAGTGTAGGAGCAGAGACTACGCCACTGACGTGACACATGGTGTCGACGAAATCGATAATGTGACAGTCTTTTTTGAGCGTTTCCGGAGATAATCTCATTCCTCTTCCAATCTAAGGGCCAATCAGGGTCGGTATTGGAATAGAATGAAACGCATACCATCTGGGCAAAAACATTTTTGGATCGTGTGGGACGAGCGACAACAACACAATCAATATTGGGAATATCGGCTCCTTCCGTCAAAATCGCTGTTGATGGTGCGTTATCGAGCCCTGCGATTGGCATCACTGGACATACACTAACCGCAATTCACAAGAACTGGGAATTCACCCCTCCTAAAGCTGTCTAAAAGCGCTTTGCGCTCGAACTGAGGTGTCTTCGAGTACAGATATCGTGCGTCTACTCCGGCTTGGCGAAAGGCATTTGTCAGGCCGTGAACATGTGCAATATTGACACAGAAAACAAGCGATGAACGACGGTTTGCTGTGCCGCCCTATCAGCCAGTGTCAGGAAATTACTCAAATGAGAATGCTCTCGCCTGCTCTATCAAGCCAACTTTGAACCACGAGTTTATTAATTGATGAGGTATTAATGACATGAGCTAGTGACCGAGCGTTGAAGTCTCCCGTTCCCGAATTTATGCTGACCCTAGACAAATCAACCTGCGCTTTGACAGATGTGAATCGTACCGGACATAACCTATATCCAGTGAGTGGGGTACTTAAAGAATCTCATTAGGAGATGTACACGAACCAGTTGTCCCGGATCATCTCAAGGAAGTCCCTATGATATACGATACGCTCAAAGATAGAGCCAAGTGCTACACCGTCATGGCGACTGAACGTAGCAGAGAAGCCTACTATGGGAACCTTCAAGCCTGATGAGGCCTTCGACTCCGTTTCCGAACCATCTTCTACGATTCCGTGGTGGAAATGTGACAGAAGCCTTCGGTAACTACAAGGCAAACGGGAAATGGAGGATAAGAATCGTTAGATGGCAACTTACGATGGTGCCGCGGCATGATGAGCCTCGTCAATGATCACGGCCTTCAGTCTCACGGGATCAAATTTACGTATTCTTTCGTCTCTCAGAAGGCTCTGGTAAGTAGCAACGGTGACGTCTGCGGACCCCGATGCTCGATGGTGCTGGCCTTGCTCTATATCTACAGACACGTCTGGAAGTATCCTGTGGACAGTGTCTGCAGCCTGTCGCGCAAGCTCAATTGAATTGACAATAATCAGGGAGCGACTTGCGTTCGGACGCTCAGGAGAAGGCGTGAGGCGAGATATCAAAGAGACAAACATGGTCGTCTTCCCGGAACCTGTCGGTGAAGACACACCAATCCGTGAGTATCCAGCTCTCAGAGCATCTAGACATGATTCGATGCACTCCTCCTGGTAAGGTCGGAGTGTTAAGTGCGCTTTGGCTGAGAACCAACGTCGGAGAAGCGGGAGGCAATTCATGAATCAGGATGCCAGCTTCTGACTCAGATTTCTGGAATTGTCCGAATGCTCTCGGAGATCCGATAACAATTCGAAGCACCTTTGTTTTGACCTTTTCTTACTTCACGAAAGGATTGGGGCCAGAAGATCTACTAATCCCGTGGCTCAGACGTCAGGGATCATCACCTCCTGGGTATGTTGGAGCGCTGTGTTACTGACACAGTCAACTTTGGACTGCTCCGCTAACATACCTTAACCTCAAGGCATTTGAATGATCTCATTAATGACATACGGTTCCCTCATTGGGTATCCTCCACACTGCAAATTCCTCATTGTTAGCTCGTGTCATGGCGGCCTTGCGGCAAAGTCCACAACGGACCAATTCAACCCGCCTGAATTGGCCACGACAGTACGGCCTTTGAACAAGCACTTTTAAGACCATCACATAGGTTGCTATCTTGAACATTGGTCCTTTGCTGCTTGCTATGGAACACCATCGTGCGTAGTTACGTATCCTATGTGAACGTCGTCCTGATACTTGGCTCGTCATCCCAGCCCCCCTTCCTACACCTCTTAGGCGTCAGCCCGCCCCTGATGGGGGTTCCCCATTGCCCAGAGATGTGGGAGTCTCCGATTCCCCAAGTCACCTCCGACCAGCCACGCTAAGACTCCTCATCAATGATGTTGCGCAATCTCGGCAAGAAGCTTTGAGGACCCCTCGATCCGCTATTGTCGAGGATCGGTGAGAGACTTTCTCTGTCTTCCTGCACTGTCCACCAAAGTGACGGGCTGAACAGTGGATGGCCGGGGTTTCCATTTCCTCAACAGCAACAACATGGTGCTAATATTGCTTCACTCCTTGGCGACATTGCGCAACGAGATGAGGATTATTTTCATTCCAGCACTCCCGTGCATCCACCGTATGTCAGAGTGAATGGTGACTAGAAGTGCTGCGGTTGCTAATCATCATTCTCGTGCTAGTCTGACCAGCCGCCCGGATTTTCGAAAGCCGTCGACAATCCATGAGCTAAGACACTTGCAGAAAAACAGCCCGTTGAACTCTCCAGTTGAAGCAAATTCGGAGTTAGACAATCGCTACAAGCGTATGTGTGGTGATGCTGTCGTGAGGTAAGCTAGCTGATTTGTTTCTGGTTCCAGCCCACACGGATGCTCTCCAGGAGACTGGGATGGACGCTTTCGTTGGATTTGAAAGGTATAGGCGACGGAGCTCCCGTTCTTTCGTGAATTGACCAGGGTCAATTTCTGGTTCACAGGCGTGCAATCGCTCTCGATCGGAGGCTTCTGAGCTTTCACAACTCGGTCCAGCACTTGGGATCTGGGGCTGGCTTGGTGGCTTCAGCAGTCCAATTGCGCATTCGACTTGTTGGTGTTCTACTGCTCCTTCGAGAGCAAGTGTCTGTTGTCTACCCGGGTATAAAAAAGGAAGTGATTGGGCCCACTGTCAGGGCCGTACCTGAGGCTTGGCTATCGACATCCAGTCTCCCAATGGGACTTGAGGAGGACTCCAGCCCCGAGCGAATTCCTCTTGAATTTGAGCGTCTCGCCATCGAACTATATGAATTTCTCGAGGTAAGTTCTGACCCACCAGATTCTGTTCCGCAGTTTAGATTCATGCACGGCATCCAGTGCATAAATCATATATCTGAATTTGCTGAAGAAGCTATTAATACGTCTGTCACGAGCTTTGCGTGTGATATTCGATACTGGGCCTCATGCTTGCGTGAATTTAAAGGTACGCTGCACCGTAGTCCGCATTGTCTCTGTATTAACCGACAGATTTCAGGGCGTATGACTTCGCCTTCTGTTGCATTATACGCTCACGAGTTAGCAACAGGACCCTTTTCCGAGCACATGAGTGCCGTAACGGACGCTCTGGCTAACTTCGTTGATTTCGGCAAGTCTAATTACTCCCCTCGCGATGCCTTTAACACCCTTTTACGCATCATCAGGAGTACCCACAATAAGGTTGGAGTCGTCGTATTGAAATGTGTCATCACGAACTTACTCGGGTCGCTCAGATTGGCCCAGCAGCAGACTGGCAGCGCCTTCCTTAATCTTTCAACAGTTTCGACGCTCTTCAGCGCAGTCACGGCCACCGTGGTTCAGTATAGCTATCAAAGCCAATCCGGCGGTCTCGAGCAAGCTGTGAATTTACTGTGGATAACTTCTCTAGTCAGTTTACCACACCCATCAGCCCTTCTCACGATATTTAGTCGAACCATCAGGTGTTCTCACTTGCGAGCGCAATTAACAGCCAACTTGCATACGCCTGGCATACATATGTATATCGGAGCCCAAGATCACTTGTGCCATGGTGGGGACTATTTGTCATCAAGCAGGCGCCATTGTTTTTCCTTGTCATTTCGGTGCTGGCTTTTTCGGCTGGACTTGTTTGTTTCTGTTTTTCAGTGTTTCCTAGAACGGTGATACCCCTAATCATCACCGTCTGCACGTCATTCTCGTCAACGACTCTTTTCCTTGTCATTTTCTGGTTCGCTGGCGAACGATGGGTATTCACACAAACGTGTGGCAAGTTGTGGCTTGCTGACCTGGTTAATGACTGTCTCTCAAAGGAGAGGTATGTTGTGGCTTTCCGACATTTGTGTACTTCAGTATTGCAACGTTGGCGTAAGCTCCGGCAATGGTTGAGTGCGGTTCTCGAAAACTCAAGGGGGCGTATCCAACCTATCCACCGTGCTCCACCTAGCCTTGATGTTGAGAGGCCAGAGGATCCCCACCCGACGACCGTGATCCCCCCTGGGTCCCCGGCTCTAGCAGCCCTGGGACGTTCCCGCAGCAGGAGACAGTCAATTCCGCTTAGCGTTCGGGTTTCTCATTTGAAACCTCCAAAAATCACTCTGACATCCTCCCCAAGCGAACCATCCTCCGTTAGCCGTGTCTACCCGGCTACCTATCGTCCAATTCCACTCCCTGTAATCATTCCGGCCTTACGACGACTGAACGCTTTTCCAGCTTTAAGCGAACATGCATTTGCCATAAGACATCTGGCATTCAGTCCTAATGGGGGATATCTTGCTTCATGCAGCTGGGATAGTACCGTTATAATCTGGAGAGTTGGAGATCCATTCCAGGTCTATCGTCGACTTGACCATATTACTGCAACTGTAGCGCAGATTGCATGGTCGCCAAGCGGCCGTTTGCTACTCACAAGATCAAGCGGGGGACTAAGGATCTGGGACCACATGGTACGCCAAAAAAGCACACCTTTATCGGGTCACATGAGCCATGGATTTGCACCTACAGGTGAATGCACGAGATGTAGCGATCGACAGGAGCGAAGGCATCCAGTCAGCGTCTTGGCTGCCAAGAGGGAATACGGTCATGTCAGTGGAAGGGAGCAGTTTGCATATCTTTGTGGGTATTCCATTATTTAATTTCTGTCTGATTTTAATGACAATTGGAGCAGAACGTTCAAGGATCCGCCGTTGCAACACATACAATCGACCGGTTCCTGCTTCACGATGCTGCTGTTGTGAGGGATGAAAATCGGTGAGACTAACCAATATGGATGTTGACCGATTTTGACCAATGTCATAGCGTCGTGGCTGTTGCCACTCTAGAGAAATCTATAGAAGGCATTTATCCTTCGAAGTCCGAACCAGAGAGGCGCGTCATCGGTTCGCGGCTATCTCTCCTTTGTTTCGTCGCACTCATATACTCGCATTAGTTTACAATCTTCTTTCTGGGGTTATTGAAGAGTGAAGTGTTTCTACATATTCTCCCCTGCCGCCACAGAGCTGAATGGGCATTTTAAATAGTCAGATTCCTATACGCCGTCCAGCTCGTTGGATCTCGTTATCAGAGAAGAACGATTGTGCAATGATAACGTTTTCTGACAGGGCAAGCCACGCACTCATTCAATTTCACATCTTACGCTAATTGGATTCTAGGGCCCTCCACAATTGATCAAGCTCAATACCGATGATGACGGCTGGCGTGTCCATCTCTCTCCGATGCATATATATCTGCCCGCTGGCCCTACAACATTCACAGGGCCTTCCACCTTGGGGAGCTTCATAGGTACTTCGGCCGAGGATCAAATGGTTGTCGCCGTTGGCAGAAGTAGGAGAATTCAGTAGTTTTCCACGCTCATGAAGCTCATCGTGCTTCAGCGGGTGAAACTTTGATATGGGATCGAGAATCTGCACGTTTACTCCATACGGCACATTCAAAGGAACTTGGGATTGAGCACACTGTTGTATCGTGGAATCATGGGAGCAATGGGGACTTGATGTTCGCCACTGGAGCTACGGATGGTTCAATTCGGATCTGGACAGCCCCTTGTCCGACTTCGGACGATTATGGAGGGACATGACCTTGATGCACGACATAGTTGAGGTGTCTCGCAATCGTCCTCGCTGGTCCACACGCATACCTATATACCTAGTAATATTCCTAATGTTGAGAACAGGCGGCAAAAATGTTCTCCTTTCAACAGTATATCGGGATGCCACAAGGTGGCTTTGAATTCATTGGCAAATCAACACGTCATCTGCACAACAATGAACAATTCAGCGATAATTTGATTGTTCAGCGATTCCAGTCCGTCAGTGGGACGTACTGGACGTGCTTGAGAGGGGTGAGCATGAGAAAAGACGAATACCATTACACGAGCAGTTCAAACTCCTAAGTAGCATCCACTCACTCTGACAGGATCAAGTTTTGTTTTGTGGACGGCTGCCATGCTCATCTTTTGTCAACAGAGTGCATCACAGTACTTATTAGTATGGGCATTCGTCGGTGGCGAGTTGATCCACGAGAGCATTGGAGCTGGAGTACCAACGTGGATGGCATCATAGGACGCTGTAAAATGGAAATGTAAAATATCTTGATCGACTGATCTGGCTTACCTTCCTGGGATAGCCTGAGAGAGTATGTTACATACTGTGGAAGGAGACCGTGTTCAAAACCGGCCTATGATGGTTTACCCTTCCATCCATCCAAGTCCATCGGCCTTTAAACTTTAGAGCGTTCGACGAGCTCTGGTACGTGCTCAATACTAGAAACAGTTGCATCCCGAGCGATGTGAAGGTAGCCTGAGCCCTATCGCTAAAGTTGCGAGGTCGAAGGCCGGAACTTCGATCAACACCCGTCTAAACACGATGTGTTTTGCATGTTGGGTGTGCTGATTGTAGCTGAAAATTCATCGTGTGCATTTCCGTCAGGTAAAACCTAGGTTTCGGGGAGGAGTGGTGGTATAGTGGTAACACCCGCCAATCTACTCTCTCGCTGGCGTTTGCCGATTGAGAGGACGTTGGTTCGACTCACCTGTTGGGAGGTCGCGGTTCTCCAAAGACTCAAGAGGCACGTGTTTATGCGTCGGGCCAACAAGCCGAGGAGCCGGTCTCATGATCACCTGATCACCAACTTCTCCACTACCGATTACATTGAGTATAGAAAAGGTTCATATCATATGACTAAGTCTTCTATTCACTACCCGAAAAGGGCCTCTCATGGGCACAACCGGCCAGGAGTTAGGAGTTCAATTGGCATGGACCCAGACGTTCTATAGGGGATCACCTGCAGCACAACAGGCTCATGTGATACGGTCTACCACTGTCACAATTCAGAAGAAGTTGGATTGTTCAGTCGCGAATCCGGGCATTGGAGAATGATGTTGGTGTTATCCGGGAGCTTAGAATCATGTGGAACTTGAGTATAGAAACATGTATGATAATATGCCTTGGGCCTCGCCCCTTCCCCTTGGCGCCTTAATCGGGCAGCCTGTCTGGGAAGTAAAATATCGAGAATACAAAAAAAAAAAAAAAAAAAAAAAAAAACCTAGGTTTCGGATCCAGAGTGGGAGCTCACCATCAAAACCGATTGGTTGGTGAAGGTGCATCGAAATACGCCCCGTCCTTAAAATTGATACGATAAACCTTTCGCATGGCCCGCATCCGAAAACACCAGCAGGGGACCCTTAGAAAGGGTTGCAACACGCGCCAGTGCTATCCCGTCAGCGTCAGTGACGTCTTACGTCGCGAATTCACCCATACATTTGGAACACGTTGAGAACTGATGAACTACGCGTCCGCCCCCCCCCGGCCTAACTAGGCCATTGTGGAAGTGGGTGTCAAGCTTTGGTACGTGATGGAGAAAAACAAAGCGGTTTGTGTACGGCTATTTGCGTCGAGACCCAGCATGTGCATTCATGGTTCAATTTCTATAACCTAAAGGGCGCTTTTCTTCTGACTTATTGAATCCTAGTACCATACGTGTAGTAATGCAAGCTGGGAAGGCCGCACCTTCGTTCTCTTCCTTCGTTGCTCAGTCATCTGACACGCCTAATGAAAGCCGATCCTCGACCTCTCGAGATCACAATGATGATCATGGCAAGCGCCATCATTCCAGAAGGGAATCTAAACCATATTCCTCACCTTCACGGGGTAAGGAGCACAGCACCAAGCGGAGGGAAAGAAAGCCACTATCCGGGCTCCACTATGAACGCTACAGCTCAAGTCACCGATCCTCGCCTTCCAGACATGCCCTAGATTCTCCGCGCATACTCGAGGAGCCAAGAACTCCGAAGAGCCACATCCTGTCAGCTACAGGCACGACTTTCTACGATGATCGATATGGCAGCACTAGCACGCTGTTTCTCGAGGCACAGCAGTACTACTTGGATGGTCGTAAGTTGTGATAATGTTCTCGTCATTTGCATAGGGCTAATCGACATTTGAGAGACCGACACGTTCTTGGTGCTCCAAGAAATTCCAGGCTGTTTCGTGACTCGAGATCTCAGAAATATGAGCTGTATATTCCCCACGGAGTTAGCGTAAGGGTTTCATCCGCCTTGCTGCAGGAAACGTGATATTTTACTTGTGTGCAGGCTAGCCGCGCCCATACCCTGCGCGCTTCAGACTTATTGCTAAGACTAAAGCTCGGAGGTTGATGCCGTCATCTGAGAGCCTTCTTCCAGGAGAAGAGGATGACTTTATCCCCGTCCAGGGAAAATCTCTTACCGGCCCGATCAGGTAGCCCCAAATCGCTTAATAGAAACCATCCATGATGGAGGCCCAGGTGGAGCTTCAGATGGCGGTAGTGACGGCGAAAACCTCAACCTACCCGAATCTGATGAGGATGCACCAGATGCCCGTATGACGGAGACAGCTCGGCTGGAACGGATACTAGCGGCAGACAAGACAGATGTCAATGCATGGTTTAAGTTATTGCGCACACCGCATCTGCGAATCCAACTCCCGCTGGTCGCGCAGATATCTGGGTCACCATGTTGGAGAAGGCCATCGATAGTCACCCTAGGAACAAACATTCCACCGCCCTTCGACTTCGTTATCTGAGCATCATCCGGGCGGCTAAAGGAAGTGAAGCAGAGATGTAGCTTGGAAGAAGCCCTCGATGATATTCAGGATGAGAACCTCTGGTTAGAATACATGAATTATAGGCTGCAGAAGTCGGGATCGACTCGTTGGCTGAAACGCTTCATATTATTCGTCATCGTATCAGAGATACGCTCACTGATGAAAGGCGGAAATACTATATTCAGTTGCGTTTGTTCTGGCGAAGTGTCGTAGCTCTCAAAGAAGCTGGTATGTCACCTTCATCTTCAGACATCAT
>NW_024067517.1:0-21082 GCF_015039405.1 Cantharellus anzutake | reverse complement strand
TTTTAGACTAAGGGCCTAAAACGAGTATGTACAAGTGCCGATATATAATGGAGAGGGTGAAAGCACAAGGGAAACAAAGGGGGTCCAAATCGGAATGAAGGTGTCTGAACGGGAACAAAGGGATGGTGGAAGCGGAGCGGTACCGAAGGTCATAGGGCAGAGCCTGTGGTACATCCAAAAGGAGATAGGGAGGGTGAAGCCCAGAGGGGCAGGAGGATGAGGGGAAGTGGGGATGATGACTATCTGGCTAGAATGGGAAGAAGCAGCAGTCCAAATAAGGATGAGGGGGAAACCCGAAAGATACATTACAGGTGGCAAAAGTGCCGAAGATGATCCATGGAGCTCGGGGGTTACAGAGCTTACAGAGCTTACAGAGCTTACAGAGGCGGGGTTGAAAGTCCAAGGAATATTGGCAATGATGTTTACGTAGTACGAGGTCACCAATGCAATGGACTAAAGCCGAGGTGGAGTCAAAGTCCGAGGTCAGAGCTATGACAGAGTCTCGGAGCGAAGGTACGAGCGGTGTCCGAGTACGAGGTACATGTCAGGGCATACACCCTGACCTAGCCTGCACCCGCACTCGCACCTGCACTTGCACCTGCATCCGCATGCACACCTGGCCGTTGCACCCCCTGCGCATGCCCTGTGCCGGACACTCCGTGCAGCTGGATGCCCCAGGCCCCAGGTCTCGGGCCTCATGTGATTTCCGGATATCTCCGGAAGTTTTCGATTATATTGGGCCACTGTGGGAAGGTGAGAAGTTAGCTTCCTTCTCACCTTCTTACCCACAGCAGTGTGCCCTGGACAGGGCTGTGTCCCTTTAGGTTGTGGGCCATGGGGGGGTCACGGGGACCCATGAGACATCCCCTGACAGTATGGGACAGCGGCGGAAGGTCATAACTTGGTGGAGGGTCGGTGGAAGAGGGTCAGAGGGAAGAGAGAGGAGAGAGGAAAGGAGAGAGGAGTGGAGGAGAGGAAAGGTGTCAGGTCCGAAGGTGAGTATCAGAGCGGATGGGAGAAGGGTAGGAGGGTGATGGAAGAGTGGAGGTGTCATGAGGAGGAAGAGGAGGAGTGAGAGGAGTGATGTTCGGTCCGAGGTGAATATCGGAACGGACGGAGATAGGGCAGGAGGAGGACGGAAGAGTGGAGGTGTCATGAGGGGTGAGAGGAGGTGTGGTGTCAGGACCGAAGGTGAATATCAGAATGGACAGTGGTAGGGTAGGACTCCGGAGGTGGTGATGATGGGGGTCCGGGAGTCAGATCGGGATCGGGTATGTACAGATATGACACCCAAGGCCAAACAATCTGACAGACCATCATTGATCTAGCACCTCCACCAACAGGAGAGCTAACACCATTCAATGCTTATGTAGCATTATCACGGAGCTCTGGCCATGATATGATTCAACTTTTACAAATGATAACAGTCAGTTGGGAGTGTCATCGAAAACAGCAAGTCCACATCCTACATCCGTTGCGGATCCCAGTAGCAAGACTGGGTCATCATGATTGATCGTTGTCTCTAGCATGCTGGCCAAGGCTGGGCTCACAGAGGAATCGGACAACTCCGCATTTAAAAACATGTGAGGTGATCACGAGACAACAGCAGTAGCCAATGGGATCACAGAACGGTGGCATGGGAAAGTGAAGATTCCCACGAATTGTGGACCCGGAAAGTGACCTTGCAAGCAAGGTAATTCATAGCCCATGGTGTTTGACTACCAAGCATTCGGTACGTTGCCGGTCCCCGATAACCTGTCAAATGCCTCGGTGACATCTCCGAACATTGTCCTCATTATCTGTCTCAGTTTAGTATATCACTGTCCTTCATTACTAAGACGCACGCACGTTCGGCCCTGCCTTTGCACCCCCCACCCAAGGCGGAGTTTCTCGGCCCCGCACTCACAAAACAAACAAAAAGTACGAATATTATGCACTGTGGCTTTACAGGGACTTGACAACAGCGACCACCCGTAATCTCCCTCAAATCCAATGTACCGACACTTCTCCGCATTATGGCCAAGATTCTCGGGGAGGCGACTCCGGGTGTCAATTCTCGTTTCGGCAGCGAAAGCAATCACGGCGTCAGACTTGAACCCTGCTACTTTTTGGCGGTCCCTGCCGTTCTCAGGGGGACAACACCTATAAAGTTTGATCGCCTTGTTCTCGCTTAGAACGAGTCCTGATGCTTTCCATAGTACTTCGCGTTATTTTATGTGTAGGCTTAGCCCGTGCCACGACCAATGGTCTATGCGATGAGCTGGGCTGCCAGCCTGACATTCAAGTCGTCATTGGGACCACCCGGTTCGTAGACCTTGTTTCAACCGGCCCAGTAAGTAGATACAAAACCCTACTGATTTAGGTAAAGAAAGTTGTTGCGGGGACTAACCACCTGCTTTGGAATATTTGACGCTCTTGGCTTCCGTTTTAACCGATTATTAGCCATTTCCAGATCCTACTGGTGTCGCTGGTGCCTCAGTGGTGGGAGTGCATCAGAATAGTCATGGGATTGCTACAGGTGAGACTAATCGGAATATCTCTTATGAACACTCGACTCTTATTCTGCTATCTGCCGGTTTTTTAATCGCAGTTACCTATCAAGTTGCTGGGCAAACTACCCTTGTCGTCCCTCGTCCAACTCCTGCCGCTCCTGTACGGGCTGAAACTTCTTATTACATCGCAACGTCCACTGTTACCCGTGATGGTATCGTGTGAGTGCCACCAGCATTTCTCTATGCTCAAATCCTGAGTCCTTATCGTCACACCTCCCAGCATTCAGACGCCATATTTAACTTCGACGACATCCAATCCGTTTGCTTGTCCCTCTCCGCTGACGATCACTCTTCCTCCAACCACGACAACCCACTACTCCACTCTCACTACGACTACTACCATAACGTCTGTGCCGCAGCCTATCACACTCAGGAGCACTGAGACGGTCACTAGCACATCCTTCTCGATCTTGCCTCCTGTTACAAGCACGGAGACATCTACGACGACGACTTCCTTCACATTGACCACCACCGAAATCTCTACCAGCACGACGACAAAGACAGATATAAGCACGACGACGGAGACGAGCACGACTGTCAGCGTGAGCACCGCCACGACCACGCTTCCGCCTATCACGCAGTATGTGCCGATCACGATCACGGAGACATCCACCACCACTAGCATTCCTCCTCCCGTCACATCGACTGTCACAAGCATAAGCACTTCTACCGCCACGGAGACCACAACATTCCCGCCTATCACACGCACCATAACAGAGACTTCTACGGCCACAGAGACCAGTACCACGACTTCAGTCTCCACGTCGCTGTCCTTCATTACTTCCATAGTTACTACCACGTTTACCACTCTTTCCACCGCGACACAGACGGTCACCGACACGACCACATCTACGTTGACTACGACTTTGATTTCCACTACATCCTACTGCCCACCTTCCGAACAGCCTAAGCCACCCCCGAATCCCCCCTGCCAGAATCTCGTGTATACTGATTGGACAAAGGTATCCGTTAACAGGAAGCTTGGTACAAATGGTTCTGTAAAAAAGACTATCACTGTGAACGTGCCTTACGATGCGTACCTCCAATTCACGGATGCTGAATGGCGTATCGAGAAATGGACGATTTCTATCGATAGCAACTCCTATCACACCTCAGATTATGATCCAGAAACGAACAAACAGGTCTGGTGTGAAGGTAGTCGTAAGCCAAATGGGGATAGTTGCATTGCGGTATGTTTTACTACCAACCGATGTCGAAAAGTCACTCCGGATGCTGAGCCAATTCCACAGGGCGGCTACAGCAATGGCAAATGGTATCTCAGTCGTGGCCAACATGATATTGCCTTTGAAGCGCAGACGTTTGGTGAGTTCCCATTTCATTTAGAGACTCTGTAATTTCATTTCTCGTTTATTAGATCCTGCCTCTGATTACAAGTACTTCGTTGGCCTATACAAGATTTCTGAAAAGTGCGATTAATGGGAGCTACCACAGTACTCGGCATCTAGCCACTTTTGATATATGTATATGTCTCCAATGAATGTTGGCGCTTCTTGTCTAATGTCTCGCCTACCGCCTGGAGGTGGCGTGATTTCAATTGACGAGTACCTGGCTGGCGATTCCAGGTATACTTGACTGCTTGACATTTTGTACCTCCCTTTTCATCCACTCTTTTTTTTGGCGTGAATAAGGGGGCCAATCAGACATTCTTTTCCTGCTTCCATGGCTATCCCTCTGCGTGTGGCTGTCCCTATGAACTACATGTGCCAAATCAGAATTTTTATCGCTCGACCACTGCACTGGTGTATGTACGAAAGTTTATTCCAGGAGTGGGTGCCCCTACTTTTTGCCTTGGCTTCGAGCGTGTGAGTGTGATTTTGGCGGAATTCAGCAGGGATTGAGCATGCGTCTAATATACGTTCGAAAAGTTGTGTTAATGTCCGAACCCAGTCTCTGACGCCACTGAACTCTTGATTGTTGGCAGTGATCTTCGACGTCCCTGGGGTTACTCATCCCTGGGGCTGGAATACTGTAACTCTAGTATTGCCAGAATGATACGTTGCGCAGCCCTCGGCCTACATATATCATGCCCTGTTACAATATGCTTTGGCAAGCTAATATTGAAGACGTCACCGTCCAACATCTTACCTCCATGCCCCAATCAGTTCTAGCTCCAATATCACTGGCATTGCATGACTCATGATGTTCGTTGGAAACCGTGAGCATATTCCAGCGCGATTCTATCTTACTGTATCATCCGATCTCACTGTCCCATGAAGCTCTTTGTGCCATCCGGTCTCATTCCCGAGGCCGCCCTTCGTACGATCGAGGCCCGGGCCCGACCGCTTTCAATAGCTACGTAATCGGCCAGCGCGAAAATTCAGGCAGGTTCGCGCTTCGATCTCACTCCCAGGGATTCGTAGGGCAAACCGTGAGGATTGTGATCACATAACTCATGTGCATGGAATATTGAAACAAGTATCTACAGTTGTTGGAAAGGTTCAGGCAAATCGTTCTCTGTTTGTGGTTGTTGGGGCAGAAGAACGCAAGGGAGTGTGAAAGTATTTTGCTGAGCATCGTACCGGCTGACGCTCCGTAAGAGCCGACGTAGACCTTACGGTGCATAAGAAATATAGGTTGAGCAGTTTCCGTTTGCATGATATTAGGTCCCGATGCAATACAGAGGTGGAACGTCCTGGGTACCTCAGAGTCGCTTGGTTCATGGATCAGCTGTTGAGGGAGAGGGATCAACGTGGAATATATTAGAATTGGTAATTGTGATAGCAGTTTCGAGGGGGCGACAGCTATCGAGGATTGGATGATAAGAGTGGGTTGGACGATTTCAGCGTCTAGTAATAGGTTCTCTCGATCACTTGCTGAGTAACCCGCGGACCATTGATGTAAGTCGTCCTTCGAACGCGGGTAACAGTTGGAGCCCTAATCGTGAGTATATCAGGAGATGAAAGATGAGATGCAGTGGTGAAAGCGTCCCACCAAGCATTGTAGTAATTGCCAGGCTCAAATTGAACCTGAACGATCAGGCGACCCTAAAGAAATGAGATTGAAGACAATCACAGAGTGGCGGAAGTAAGTAAACATACTGCATAATCAATATGCTGGCCGATGACCCGGCCCTCGCGGTGGCCGACGGTGGGGAGGTTGACAGAAACGATGTCACCGGTCTGTATTGAAAGAGATAGGCCAACGGCTTCGAAACGGCGTTCATTGGGGAGATATGCCTACCAGAACGTCCGACATGGTCGATAGACAGAGAGTGGAACGATGGAAAACGACAGAGTCGATGGAAGTAGCTAGTGGTCTTCGAACGACGACGAAGACAAATGTGATCTGAGGGGAAGTTTGGAGGGTCAGGAAGGTCCCTTATATTTATGCATCCCCGGGAGGGAGAAGCATGCAAGAAACGCGAGGCGGCAATACAATAAAACACAGAGCCAGGGCCATGAGAAAAGCCACGAACTCAAAGCGAGGTGTTTGTGCGGTTCGTTAGCAACCCGTTCGTCAGATTGTATTGTTGTGCAGACATGGGAGGAAAATGGAAACCCGGACAAGGAGGCAACCTCGAGGCAGGTCTGACATGCAACTGAGGGAAGCTGATGATACTTCAACAACGACATGTGGTTGCGTGGGCCACGCCGTCCCCCAGTCTGAGGCTGGGCATCCAAACACTGTCATCAAACACTTCCACGAGGCAGATACATATACGACGAACAACGCCGTCGATAAAACCACGGTAATCTCCGCGCCAGAAAGCGTCACACGCCTGAAGTGAGCCATTTGCAGGGCATCAACACTCTAGGTCCATCCAAACATGTTGTGGCATGTCTTCGAGAAAAGAATGCTTTCCTGAAATGCGCAACTTTCCTATGCCCACTTAGGCAGGATTCATGCCCACCCCAAAAATTCGAACACTCAATTTCAATGTGATGAGCAGCCGTGAGACAATTCCTGGTGGACAGTCATTTACAGATGAAGGCGGTTCGAACACAGTGGTCATCTATCGAGGGGGGAATAATGAACGTAGGCTCTGCCACCAGGTATGCACCTATCGTTATCTGCCGTGTGATTGATGCGCCCGGGAGGGCTATTTTGTGGTGAAATTGTAAGAAGCGGGGTGCAAAGCGGTTGAAGTCCAACTCGGAAATAGATTAGCAATTCATTAGCTGGTTTCACTGAGGGTGCTTGTGCTCGGTTGGCCGGGAGGGCAATGATCGAAGCGAGCGTCAGCTCGCAGCCATTAATCTCAGATGGTTTACCGATAGTTTGGTTTACTGCAAGCTCTCTTCCAATGATGAAGCTAAGCAGACCGAAACACCATGACACTTCTGAATCTTCAGCATCCGTACATGCACACAGCTCACTGTTATGAGGGGTCACTACACTTGCGCAGAACTAAGAAATGAGCAGAGGACACACCAGTTTGGTCATAAATTCAAATTGCCTCAGTATGTGGACTACTGAGGTCGGCACCTTGACATGACAACGAGGCACATTCGATTAGTCAACAATGCATGCGCTGGTATGAGATGAGTCCAATCCCCATTCTGAACATGTCTCCAGGTCCTGAACCGGAGAACTCCGCCACTCTTTGTTGTTTTGAGGAGCGCAAATATCCTATTTCCGCTTTCAGGCTATGACCATCTGAAGGCTTTCCCTTGCTACGACACAAGGCTCGGTGAACTACAGACGCTCTTGAAACAATTTCCTGTCCCGGTCCTGGCCAGCCTTGAATCGTCGTGTAGATTCGCCAGATGGCGGCAATCACCCGCTCAAATGGCGATCCTGAAGAGGTAAATTCGCCCAACTCTGCCCATGACGCGCTCCGCTATGGTGCCGACATGAACTCGCCTCAGCAGGCTGTGGTTGCAAGCATCGTCCATCGCTTGCGAAACCAGGTTTGTGTATTCTGATCTCGACTTCTCTTGGATCATCTGAGAGTCTTCTTGGTTGTGTGATACGCGCTATTTAGCTCCCTCAGAACTCCGGACTCTCATTGTTGGATCTAGAAGTTGACTCTGCCATGCAACAGACTGTTGAGGCTCTCGTCCAAATTGCACAAACCAGGCTAGACTTCGTCGTTTGGTCCCTGGCCGAATTGCTTCAAAAAATCCTCAAAGTACGCTCTTGCTTTAAATTGCCTCTCATTCTGATGATTGGATTTTGCGGATCACGTAGCCTGTCTCTCCACCCCCACGCGAAGGAATGCCACTTGATGTCCTGTTGTCTATTCTTCACGTCCTTAAGGTCATGACGACTGCCATGACTAGGCACTGGGTTTACCATCGGGACGAAACCCTTAAAAGAGCGAAAAACTTCCACGACCAAGTAAAGGACTCATGGGTCGATCCTCCCCCATTCGATGAACCCGTCGCGGAGTATATTCTCATTGTCATGATCAGATTCCTTCGACAGCAAAAGCGTTTCCAACCGAAGCAAATCCGAGCACCAGGTCATACCCGCACTGGCTCTTTCCCGGACTTCGGGGCAATTGACATGCGTGGTGCAAAGGAATCCTTTCAAGCCACTTATCGTACCTTGTTCCCCCTTGTGCCAGCTTTTTCCGTTGGTCGGCATCAGTGGGGTCTCTCAGTTGAAAAAGGAGACACCTATGAATACCCACAATCCGCCTTCGAAATGACCGCGACGTCGTTCCATCTGTCGAATTCGACTGCCACGATCGAGTGGTTAATTCACTTATATTCATGTCGCGCCATATTCTATCTTTCTGCCTCAAACTGGCCGGTGGTTTTCGCGAAGATTCATAGCAAGCTTCGTGATATCGCGGATTCAGTGAAAGGTGAGGAGGAGGATATGACAGAGGTCAGGCTGATTGCTGTCTGTGCTCTGGATCGCGATCGGCTCTTTAGCATATTGAGAGGTTTGTTGTCAAATATTCATTTTGTAATGAAATTGATACACCTGTGTCACTCATTTTTGCGCCTCGCAGAGCTCTCGTCCCTTCTAGTGAGCATGGGCCCAAAGGGAAAAGTTGCGGCTACACTCTGTCTGCGCCCTGCAATCTGCACATGGGCTGTCTGCTTCCCCACCCAAGTGAGAGAGCAAATTGTTAATCCAGCAAGAATGGAGGGGACTACAGAACGACTATATGACAAGCTTTTCTCAATGATGCTGAGCATGTTGCCACAGGAACAGCCATCGTTATGGGCTGCACTCGCCTCCCTATTAATCACAGCACCAGATCGCCTTAGGCAGCTTACGCAACAGGCTTACGAGCCTCAGAACACCAAGGTATGCCCTTACATGTTTTAGATATCGAGCTGTCGACTCACAGTCAATCAGCGTCAGCCGAACTTCCTCATGATGTTGCAAAAGGCACTTTTTGGCCCCTCTCTCCTGAACTCAGAACTTGCTATGGCTTGTTATGTTATCTTCTGCAAAGCGCACACTATGATGGCTTCCCTGCCCGATAGTTCTCCGATTCGGTCAAATGCCTATGAGTTTGCGTCCGACTTGCATGTGAGTGTCATCTGTTGTTATGGGCGCTTGGTCATTGACTGGCCCCCTATCCCCCAGGCGGCGATATTCCGACCGACACAAGAACAAGACACGATGGCGTTTCATGAGCGAGATGATGTCTCGAATCGGGCTCTCTATACCGATGTGTTAGCCGCTATCCACAGGTACAATGGGTCAACGGTGAAAGATGACCTATTTTCCAAGTGTCTTGTCGCAGAATCCGACGTCGTCAAACTGTGCGCAGTTGACGCAATCCTCACTTTAATCATTGAGGTGTGACATACAACCTCTCTGCCTCGAGCCCTTGTTCATTATGCTTCTTTAGTACCGAAGGTTTTCTCCCGAGGCTATAGGTGATCTGTACACACTTGCTAGGGGATTACGGAAGCTGTTTATCGTCAGCGATCATACTATGCGTTCAGAAGTGCTCAAACTAATGATATGTTTCATTCAGAATATTGTCAAGCAAGAGCACAGGACGCCGAACAAGCAATTCAGGTTCACCGCCCCATCCAATGACCCCACCATGTCCCGGGAGGTGCATGACTCTTGGTCCACTGATCCGACTTTATGTGACCGAGACCACTTGCTATTGGGTATTATGTCCATCATCCGACTTGATCCCCAGATGCTCTTGCATGAAAGCTCAGAGTCTGAGGACATAGAATTCCCCGAAGCCCTGGCAAATATAATCCGGCCGAACATGCATCCCACTGTGAGGCTGTCAGGAATGAAAGTCTCAGCAACATTCGGGGAAGAGCTACTAAGGGCTTCCAGGAGCGGGGGTTTATCTCCGCAATTGCGACAGATGGCTGCTTGGCAGTAAGTGGCTGCTGATAGTAGCGTGTTGCAAGTGCCCATATCATCATCAGGGTACGGACAGCAAGGTTCAAAATGGAACATCTTCATGACGAGGAAGATTTCTCAAGCCATGACCATATCTATCTTCAATCGATTCATGCGTACATCGCAGCTAAACTCCTCCTTTATGTATGCGACTTGCTATCTCTTTGCCCGCCTGACTTATCTGAGTGCCTTCCCCCAGACGAATCGCTCTCAAACCTATAGTCCGTTCAGGGTGTTAGAGGATGTAGTGTCGTCTGAAGTTCTCGCAATTCTATATCTAGCCTCTGGCCGGGATGGGTCTGTTAACTTGGCATGCGACTTGTTGGGCGTCGTTGGGCGTGCAGACGCCTTGGGAATGACATCTATTAAGATGTATATACCAGAAGAAAACGCTCGGAAGCGCGCGGATACATATTTCGAGCTCAATGAAACGCCAGATCAGGCGCTAGGTATGTCGCCCAGCTACGTTGCAAGGTGCATAAGGAGATACTTAGTCTCTTCTAGGCAGACTTGCTCGTCAAAAACGTATCCGTGCTTGCATTCGTAAACTGGCATTCACCTTTCCTTTCTACACAGTTGCTTGGATGGAAATATATCGTCGATGGCAAATTTTGCTCGAGAGTTGTGCCCGAATTCCATCCGATACTCAGCACTCATTGACACACCCGAATCTCAGCAACCAGTTCCTTAACCAGAGCTCCACGTCATTCACTGTAAGTATTAATTCCTTGCAATAGAGCGCAGCGATCCAATACATTTTTGTGCCCAGATTCAGGATGATAGCAAGGAGTGGGCCAATCTGACGTTATTCCTGGCATCTTTTGCTGGTTGTTGCACGTCCAGCGACATCTCGGAAACCAATTCATCGTCTCTGGATGATTTAGTTGCTGAGACATTGCCGTTGCGGCTTCAGAGATTACTGGACAGTGGTGTAGCTGATGCTGCCAAAGATTATTTGCGACAAATGGTCGATTTCCTAACGGTCGAGTCAGTCCAACTGAGAGAACTTGCGAAAGAGGCGTTGGGAAATGAGTTGAGTCCCAATATGTTTCCGAATGTTTTGTCTTTCCTGGGAATGTAAGTTTGCCTATGTTCATGGCTATTGTTCGCGTCGTCTGAGCCCGCCTCTCCTTCTGGTCATCTAAAGGCGGATCGAGGACACGTTCGGTGCGACTCTGCCCGATTGGGATGCGCCTTTCATCCTTTTCGCTGACCAGGCAAGTTCTATTGTTTAATAATCCCATCTCTTGCGATGCGCTGAAAATAAATCAATTTTAGGCAATGTCAGTGTTGAAGTCCATTGTGGACAGAGCCGATGCGTTTGGTTCTAAACCTATCCTCCCTGCTGAGACACTGGATCTGGGTGCCACGCTCAATATCCTCGTAAGATTTGTTCACCAAGCCTCTAATAACGACCAAGGGTGGCGTGCCAAGTCAAAACTATGTGTTCTGATCGATGCTGTTACGTCGAAACGTGATTACTTTCCGCTTCGCAAAGACAACAATCAGAGGAACGTGATATTGGACACTGTATCGGGTTGGAGTTCTCATTCTTTTCCGGTACGCAATCATCCCAGTTCCCATCGAACTTTTAAGCTTTGACATGCGAGATAGGACGTTTTGGTGTCTGATGCAAGCGGGAGGCTCATCAATGACCTTGATCTGGCGTGCCTACAATGCGTTGTATCTCTCACCAATGGCCTCCGCCTTGAGGCCGTCGACGGCTCAAACGCGCTTCACTCGATTCATATGGAATCACGTTTGTTCTATCGGTATTTCACTTTCTTCTCAACCGTCATTGACAGATGGATGCAAAGTTCCCGCGAGCACGATGTGAGTTTTGCCCTTGTCGTCGCGTTCAGGATTACCTATTCCATATCAGCCGCAATATGCACCAGAATCTGCTAGTGTATCAAGTGGCCATGTGCGTAGGATTTCACCCTATTTTCGTTTCATTCATCTAACACCATCCACTTAGCTTTCGAAGCCCATGTCGGATCAGGATCACTCCCGACTTTGGGAATACTCAGTTCAAGGAATCAATAATCTTTTGCAGGCCAATATGCGGGCAGGGTTGGCCCATTGTCTCCGTTTGAGCTATCATGAAGATGCTCGCGTTCGAGCTTTATTCCTTACCATGTTCACTAAGGCTCTCAAGGACGGTGCAGATTTTGATGTTGCGATACCCATGACGAAGCCTGTACATGAAAAGACAAGTAAGCTGTGCGAGGTCAGGGTCGTTATCAACTATTCACAGGCTATGTTACTAAGTCGCTCATTGCTACAGTTACTGAAATCTCCGGATGTAAGTATTGAGGTCCTTCTATCGGAACGGTCCCTCACTCAACTTTCAGCTGGTAATGGCATCGGTCCTCTTGGAGCGGTGGCCTTCGCCCGATCATGAAGGGCTCTGCGAGCTCATTTTGAACGTGTTCAACACCCGCGGAACGCTGATGTATCTGCTGAAGGCCGTTATTGATCAAGAAGTAGAGCTCGCACGTGGGTGAGGTCATGGACTTGGTAATTGCGTTTACTCAGGTGTCTGTTTAGCTGAAAAAGCGCTTTTTCGAGGAAATGACATGCGCAATTTGCTGTTGACCGCATTTTGTCGGAAATATGGCTATCAATATTTGCATAGAATTTTGACGCCGTTGTTGGAGATAATGCTTTCTCAAGCAGATACAAACTCGTATGAAGTTGACCCGAACAAGTTACGACCCAATGAGGATATCGAGACAAATGCCGAAAACCTCCGGATCGTCACACAAGCATTTCTCAATGTTGTAGTAGGCTCAGTGGATATTGTCCCTCCGTAAGGTGCCAAGACCCCAATTCCAGCATCTGTTTACAGTAGCCTTCTAGGATGATCCGGGAGTTATGCGAGCACATTGCACGCCGGGTGTAAGACCATGGTTTTTTTTTTTGCGTTCTTCTCAACTGCTCATCTATTTCAAGTGAGGAACGAGGGGAAAGGGGGAAGGAAAAAGATGCCATATCTCCAGCAATAGGAGCCTTCGTATTTTTAAGGCGAGTCACTCACTCAGCAGCAACTAAATATACTCACGGAATGATATAGATTTATTTCCCCCGCTGTTGTGTCCCCGTGGTTGATCGATATGGACGCGCCGTTTCAGAATGCTAAGATCAGACGAGGACTCGTTTTCGTTGCTAAGATTGTCCAGAATTTGGCAAATAACGTGCGATTCGGTAGGGAGAAATTCATGGTTCCATTCAACAAGTTCCTGGCGCAAAATATCGAGCCTGTAACCCAATACGTAAAGGCACTCTTGGTTTGTTTATTTGTACGCTTGACTAGCTGACGCAGCTGACCGAATTTTCCATGAAGTCGCCCACCCCTGGAACAAATGACCTCGATAATCAAGCCACTATTGGATCGCCTTATGATGAGACAGACCATATGCTTCTCCACAAATTCATGCAGAAGAATGCCGACAGCATTGGGAAAGATCTCCTCAGATCAAGAGACTCACCAATACATCAATTGGGCGCAGTGACTCATCAGCAAGGCAAGATGGCCTGGGACAATCTTTGTGGAGCTCTCGTCGAGATCGGAGCCCCACCGAAGATCACCCCTCCACCTGATTTGTCTTCAGCTCAACACGATTTATACCTCAATTTTCTGCTTCGCAATGCCGTCAAATGGACAGGAAATGTCGAGCCCTTGTTCCTAGACCTTGACGAAACTGCAACGGTTGGCGAATTCAGTCTGTTGACAGGTTTCCGTTAACGAGATCTTCAGGATGAGACCACCTTTTTATTTCGCCTCGGAAGGATTAACGTCGAGAAGATAGATGTCCACGTCCTTATTATCCACATCTTCCGAGTATGCCTTGATTATTATTTACTTTATTGAGACACTAACAATTATCGCCCAGACCGTGACATCTGCTAGTGCGGCCAGATTTGATTTGCTGCTGGATTGCACTGGTTTCTCTGCATCATCTGAGATGCCCTTTACATGGTTCAAGGAGTTTTTCGAAGTCGCTCCAATGGACCTACTTTCTCGCCTCGATGAGATCAGGATTGTAAACCCGAATCGCTTCGCTCAACGTTTCCTTAGGAAAGCACATTTTATGCTTGAAGGTAAGTATTCATTTCACGTATCATGCTGCTGCCCCATGGCATAGGATCATTGTGTAGATGTTCCACTCAAAGGCCGCGCTGCGGCCTACCTTTCGACCTCACCGGAATTCCGGCTCCTATACCCTTCACTGAAGATTCTGGACGAAGAATCGGAGTCTGGTTGAGTGGGGACTTGTTCCATGTAATCGCGATACTAATCCCATGCTTCAGGCACGGATCTGCCGGTGCGGGAACCATTCTCAAGTGTCATTCTTCTAGATGAAAGACGGGTTCCTACACATGTAACCCTGACTTTTGAGCAGACTTTCGTGCGGGTCACGACAGTAAGGCGCTTTTCGTCTGCTAGTAACGATTGCTCACTGCCCCAACAGAAAACAAGCCAACGACTGTATCCTGGCCTTAAAAGTCTTCTTACTGACTTGATCCATTACACGGACATTGATGATGTGTTCAAGAGCCCAAGCAGGGAGAAGCACAATGAGTTCATTGTTCGACGTGGCGAGGACTATATCATACTTGATTCTCCTGCATGTGATGACATCATCAGGGTGAGGGTTGCAGTCATATATGCGAGGCGGAAACTCAGGGCTCCAATATCCGTGTTTTCAGGCATTCCGGATTGCTAAAGGCCGATCGAGAGCAAGCAGAACAGGCTTCACCAGGGGTGTTGTGGTGGAAGGAGACATTTCCGCCATCTTCATAAACCTTGGGCTCATCAACATCTCGCATTCAGACTTCACCCTGCGTTGCGCTGCTTTCGAGCTCATTTACGCCGCATCTGCCCGATTGAAATACAATGACGGCAACCTGTTAGTGAGCCGAGGTGTGCCCGATCGATCCGGGGAACGATCCTTTTTCTGACCCTGAATGACAGGTTCCTTCACTCCTTCCAACCCAACAGCCTTCGCAACCCATTTCAGCGAGAAACTGTCGCAATTTGCACCCGGCTTGACCTTGGACTTCATGAAGGAATTCTCAATTGGCTATGATGAATCGCCTGTCGTCCAGAAGCAGGCTGCGGTCATTCTCAAGAAATACTCCATGATGCAAATACGTCATCCTAACCAGGAGCTCGATGGAGGGGAATTACCGCCTGCAGACGTCCAACGTGCTAGAATGGACACAGAGCGATCCTCAAGGTGGCAGAAGTCTATTTGTCTGCACTTTCTCCGTCCTTGGATACGCAATCTATCCAGATTTCGTGACCCCAATGACGGGTTATTCGATGCCTCCGAAGAAGGTGTTCGCTCTATGATTCGAATGATGATTGATATTACCATCCGTGACACGGAGGTTAGTGGAAGCGCACTTCGTACGTTCCTCCTCTTACATTTCCCACCAGCTCTCTGCGACAATTCACCAGTGCATTTGGACGGAGGTGGCAAAACTTGACGGTGCCGTAGTTCAGAATTTGGTCCTAGACGAGCTCCTGAAAGCCGCGGCCGAGGCCGGCTTTGGAACGCGTGCGTGTGAGTCTATCGCTGATGTGTTCTCCATTATTGGGACCGTCAACGTGAAGGCCAAGCTTCTTGGACGCGTTCGCCGGGTAAGAGTTTTTTGGAGGGGAGGTAGATAATTCTTAATCTTCTCTCTGCGCAGACTCTTGCAAAAGCAAGTGCCTTCTCTCTGGACGATTCACCGTGGAATGAATTAGGGGCCCTGACTCGGCTTTGCCTCGTTGCCTTCTACAACCCTCGCACTCCCATTCAAACGCAACTGTTCGCACCCGAACTTGCACATTTCATTACGTTACTCGCAGCTCATGGCCCATTGCTTATGAGAACGTCCATCTACGGTATCTTCGTAAACCTGATCCACTCACTCTGTGCTGCTCGGACTGATGATCCGAACGCTCTGAAACGTCTGCGGGAGATCTTGGTACATGCTTCGAATGACGTCACATTGCACTCCTTTGGCTTAAAGCGTGTCTCTGGGCGAAGCGAAGAGCTCGCTCTCTATCCCCATGCGGATGGGTTGGATGTTGAGTCGCTCGAGAGCGTTACGGGGACTCTAGTCGAGCTCATTACGATCGGAGCGCCATCGTCAGGTGAGTATCACCACTCGGTAGGGCTTATTCTGGTTGACGCTCCGTGTTTAGGCCTGCAGAATACTTGGCGTGCGCGATGGATGAGTTTAGCGACGTTCTCTGCCTTCCAACTCATCTCATACACGCAAGCGCGCGCCTTTGTCGTAGTTGGCATCTTGCGCCCAATTACAATCGAAGACGATCTCCTCTACCAAATTCTTGTCGCTCTTAAAGCCGCGTTAAATGAACCAGAGTTGAAAGGGAAAGACATGACCCCTATGGTCAGCATGATACGATGCATACATAAACTCATAGGGGGGCTTCCCTTGAATTCTCGCGGCCTCCCGCCCCTCATTTGGCTCGCCGTGGCTTTGCTGAAAATCAGTTTCCTCCCTCTATTCATGGAGTCTGCGCAATTATTATCACACGTCATTAGCACACTTCGACGTCACGAGAGTTACGCTCGATCCGATCTTGTTTCTCTGTTTGAGAGTTCCCTTTGTAGTCTCGAAAGTGGGAAGATACGGATCGAGAGGTACATCTCAATTGGCACTGACTGTCGATTCTCATTGTCCTTGAGCGCGGTCATTATCAAAGGACTGCGCCACCCCCCGACTTCTTCATCAGCTGAGGCACTCCTACGGTCGTTGCTACAGTTTGGTGCCCGCTTCATTCAGCCCATACCGCAATCTGGTCGTCCTGTTCACCACTCCGTTATTGGGTTCTTCCTGGCGCTTCTTCCCACCTGTAAGTCGAACCGTCAGTTCAAAGAACTTGCCCGTATCGCTGGGTGCGATCTCAGTCCCACAAATGGAGTCAGCGAAGATGATTTCGAATATGAAGCCATACGAGTCCCGTTCAGCATGTTGGGAATTGCTAATGCGGATTATGCCCTCCTCGTTACAACATTCATTGTCTCTATGTTGAACAGCTCCCAATCGAGCAAGGAGACGGATATGTTATTTGCACTGTTATCTGATGCTAGTCTGGCCTTTCCAGAGGTAGTCACTCTCACGTATGTGCTTGTCTAGCCCCGGAGTTCTTAAGCTGATCCGCCTCTCAGATTTGAGAGCATGCTTGACAAAATTAACGAAGCATACGTCACATCGAATAATCGTCGTATCCTCCAATCATTGTCGACCATCTCCACGCAAGCAAATAAACTGAGTCTAACTTCAGCTGCCTCAGCCATCTCACTCCTATTTGATTCAAGTGTCCCGCGATACTATTCAAGAATGAAGTTGAATATGGAGTCCCAACCTCACAGGCGAGTGTCGAGCGAACATGCACGGGCACTCGAAGCTGCGGACATGCTCGATCTACTTGATGATCACCAATTCACTTCACCCGACCACCCTTCATGTGCAAGGGAAATGCAGAGGATGCAAAACCTGGTGTCCGCTGTGCTTGCTTGCTTCTAGCTTCGCTGGAGAGCAAGACATTAGATTACACGGAAGCCCGGATACCATGTTGTAACTTATTTTGCTATATGTTCACATCAACGTTGGAACTATTGACAGTGAAGGGTAACAGAATGGTAATATGCAGTGCAGCATACATTCGGTGACTAGATGTCAAAAAAGTTGATCTCCGCCGGGCTCGAACCGACAATCTCCTGATTCGTAGTCAGACGCCTTACCATTGGGCCAGGAAACCAGGACAGGGGTACTGACTGTTGTAAACCTCTACGGATTAATAACTGCAGCCGATCGGGAGGAACAGTTGATTGATTGATTAACAACAGTTCTCTCAGATGGTTCTTCCAAAGCTCTGCGCGCCTGCTTGCCATGGGCAGAATTTGGATCCCGAGTGACTCCCAGTGTTGCTATGCCTCAAAATGATTGTGCTGAAGCCCTTACCGCCCTTCTTGCTGAAGCCCTCCCCTATAATTGCAATTGTGCATGACTCAAGTTACTAGGGGAATGGTAATTAGGATTCTGTGAAAGCTAACGGTGGGAAATTCGCGTACGTCAAAGCAACTGCATGCTAACTTCACTCAATATTTAATTAAGGAATTAGTGAGCCAAACGTGCCCGGAATCTTTACGGCAATATCTACTATTTCGCTGTTTGTACTCGTGCCATGATAATCACATGACCGCTTGTTGCGGAGTTGGCCGGACGGATCGGGTATACATATATCCTTAGACTCCAGAGTGTACGTTCTCGAGTAGTCTGGATTGCACCATCCACATCTTGGTATAGCATGTTGCCCACGAGCGATTCCACCTGAAGCATGTTCAGCGACCCTCCTGTCATGCAATGCTGTCATGTCTTTTGGTATTGGCCTCCAGTTAACTGCCACAGACTTGCTTCCCATGCCCAGACTCTCAAGGCGGTTATCTCTTTCCCAGGAGATGGAGAGCTAAATCTCCTGTCCCTTATTAGGGACATTCGTCGCTGTTGGAAATGGCGAGTCACCGGAGATATCCGGGACATATGTGGAGGATAATGTGGAGGATGTGACTAAGCGCTCGCGTAAATGCCGCGCATAGAAAGCTCCGGATTGCTGCATATGGGTGCATTTAGCACCATATGTTCTTTAGTTACAGTTTCCTCTCATTTCTATATTACATCTGGACTGCGAGTGGGGCCGCTGAACCGGGTTGCCATATATGGAACTCCGGATTTACAACAATCGCGCTATTCGTAAGGGGCTTAAGTTGCGTAGGGGGCCAATTGAATCCATTGAATCCTGGGGAATCATGTCGAATATGACGCGAGTGATATGCATAACGAATTGTCTCACCAGTGTCTGTGCGTGGATGATGGGATCCATCTTCGCACTATCAAGTGGAAAAACTGCAGAACACTGCGAGGCTCTGCATGGGAAGTGGTACGTAGGCAATAGATCCACAGTAGCGATTGGGGTACCACATTGGCTATTATAGCCTGTTGGGCGTAGACAAGTTGATCTCAAGGAATGCGGGCTGCACGTTGAAATCATAATGCCATTGCAGTGCTGCCTGTTCGTGGATGTTTACCTCCAGCGTTTGCATTCACGTTCAAATCCTCGCTTGCGTTCACCTTCCCTTTCCTTATCCTTGACCCCACTCCTGCTCCTGCCATCGTCCTCGTCCTCGCTCTCGCTTTTCACACACGACCCTGCGGGATATCTAATACAAGACAAACTTGCGATGGCCCTTCTCAACTTCTCGGCTGACTGAATAGGTTAAACCTCTGCTGATCTTTCATTGGATTACCTATCGCTCTCAAATGGGTTTCATCCCAGTATGTTTTTCGATCCTATTTGTTTTAGTAACAAGGTGGACAGGCTGCAAGAAAATACATCCAATCCCCCTCTGGCCCATCATACTACAGCTTCTGGGTATTTCTGACAAGTAATTTATGCCCAATGATGGAGGCTCGCAATAAAGTTCGGGCGGCGCATTCCACATCTTATTCCTGCTAAGATTCAGCATCCACTCGCCAGTTTAAGCAGTGCAAATGGACTGACGATCCACGTTTGCACCGATGCCCGTTCAAATCAGCGCTCATAAATGAGAGTATCGTGTGCCACCCTTTCTCATGCATCGCCTGGCTGCGGCGGAAAACAACCTCCAATGCGGTTTCAATGATATAACGAACTTATTTTATTTGGCGTGCTTGCAAAGATGCATTCAATCGAATGGATCACGATCTCGGTAGGAGGTACCCCATATCACTGCGGCGGGCGCTCTGCGCATGATTGAGGTGTACTTCGGGCAAGGCTTGCCTCGGGCGTCATCCATTATGACCATGTCGACAACTGCGAGCACGGGAATGATTCTTGTTACGCGTTCTATATGACCCTGATCAACGGGAATACAGCGCAAGCTGATGGGTGGAACGTTTCGCTCGAAAGACTAATTCCGCAGTTTGGTGTTATGTCACCGCCCTCTACTGTCTGAATTTCCGTGATTGGTATAGAGGCGTCTGATACTTCCACGTTGTTTTGTGGATGAGTATCAGGAGATGGCTGGGACGCCTCATCTACTCGCCGAAAAGAATATCAACGAGACGTCGCATTGAGCTCATCCTCTATAAGAATTGCAAACTAGAAGAAACGTACCGAGTTCGCTACGAGTTAGAGTTTTTGTTTTTTTGTGAATATACAGACCACCATTTTCAGAGCATGGGATTGCGGCAGCTAAAGAATGGATTGTGGAAACATCTAACAAGGCCCGAGCATGCAATTGATACAATTGATGACCCACCTGTCGTAGCAAACGTTTGCGTACTACATATTACAAAAGGCGAACTGACTATCCGTTCGCAGCGGAGGATATGCATTTTTCGAAATCCCGATCATCACAGAAGCATAGGAAACAACCTACGGCTCAAAAGACTAGCCAACGTGACCACTCACTGAGGGGAGTTGCCGGATGTATTCGTACGTCCCGAAACAAGTCCCAAATGTCGAGGAGACGCAGGACTCGTTCACCTTACAGTTGGCAAGTTGGGTGAGTGACGCTTGCTATTCCACTGGAGATGTTTTTTGATCTTCACACTCTGTCTTAGATGCCGGCATGGCGGTTCGCATCTGACCGCTCTGAAGCTATTCCTTATTTACTAATATCTGTCTTCCAGATTTTAATAGGCGAACGAGCTCACTTAATTGAATTCCCAAGTTTGCTCCTTCCTCCAGGAGTAAGCTTCTGGATCTATCGTTGATATTGCTGTTCATCGCAACATATCCCAAGAAAAACGTCATCGGGCCGAATTTTGGGACCTACAACGGAATATTTTTGAGTACTACGGCTCAGAATTGCCAAAGGCTCCTCAGCTTGCGGTAGGAGCAATATACACAGTCTTTGACCACCCATACTTAAGATCTTTGCCTAAGGTACGGAATATCACGCAGACATCAGTGACGCTGGAATGGCCAGCATTGGAGCTTGCCACTGCAAAGTTACGCGCTTTAGAAATACATAAAAATGGCCAACGACTCGCTGCTATTCCTTCCCCACTTCAGAATACTTCAACAAAACTCTCTGGACTCTCAGTTGAGACAGCATACACTTTCCAACTGATCCTGCGCACCACTGCTGGTAACTTTTCGAGCAATCTTGTCGAAGTGAAAACGCATTCCATGAATGACACGTCCGGGATATCTGTTTGCT
>NW_024067516.1:0-22019 GCF_015039405.1 Cantharellus anzutake | reverse complement strand
TGCAGAAGCTCAAAGATTCATACATCAACTCGGGCTGAGCGATATAGAAAGCAAAACTTAGCTGGAAAGGCCAAAGTTATCTTTGAGGTCTTATGTGCTCAGCAGCTCACGATTGGCGACTTTTTGATGATTCTCTGTGACCAGAATGAATTGCTCAAGAAGGAAATGAGCTCATCCATGAAGGTTGAAATAGCATGCTTCCTACATGGCCAGAAAAAGTCAAATCAGCCATTGGATTTTGTGCGTGCAATTACTGAGCACCCGATGGCACGTTACGGACGAAAGCAGGAGCCGGTGCACCAAATCCCTTCATATGGAATCCCAACAAAGTTACCTGCAACCTTGTTCCGATCTGAGCAAGATAGGGCCCAACATTTGGATGCTGGTGTCAGGGAGTCCCAAAGAGAGTGTATGGACAGCTCATATGAAGCACTCCAGAAGTTCTTTGTTGAAAAGGTTGTCGAGCAGGTTCAGTGGGAGACCGAGCTACTACAGAAGGACCCATCACTGCGTAGTCTTGACAATGAAAAGCAAGGCTTCTCATGGGAAAGTGTCAACGAGTTTTGTCTCGAGGACATGCAGCAAGTAATTATGGAGAAAGCTCCCGTCATCTGGACAATATTGACAGCGATAGCTATCGGTGATGAAAGAGCAACATTGCTCCGGGGTCACACAATGAATGGGAAGAGGGATGGGAAAGGGTCGAATCACATCCGAGACCCATATCTTGTAAGTCTCCATTGCCATAACTCCAAAATGCTAGGATGCACGTACATTTGTCTGTCTAGGGTTGTACTGTGGGGCTTAGTATGATGCTGAGCTTCAGAAACCAGAGGATCAACCGTATTCAATCAATTCTTGGCATGTTGATGTTTGCGATGAATACAAACCAAACCACAGTTTCAATTTTGAGATGGATTGGCCTTGTGGTCGCACACAGTACAACACATAACTGGCTTCACATGGCAGTAGCAGGTGCATCAGCAAATATTAAGGCAATAGGGCATCAAGTGGTTGAGAACAAAGTGTCAGTTCACCTTGTCTATGATAATCTGAATCAGTACCACCAGGAATGGAGGCCATCACTGGATAACCACACATCCCTAGAAAGTGGCACTGCTGCCACTCTCATTATTCAGTGAGATGTAGAGGATGGTGCATTTAATGGTATCGAGTATGAGTGGTGGAGGACCTCAGTATGAAGAGAGGACATCACATACAAGAAAATTTAGAGCGATATTCAATTTGATCACCTGGCTGCCATTGGGACTACCAACATCCTCCGGATTCTTCTTGAACATGTCCCGGCCTCAAACGTCATCGCAGTGCTGTTCAGCATTTGTATGCACTGTCAGGGGACGGACCCCGGGTCCCCATGACCCCTCTCTACAGTCCACAGTCTAGCCTGTAAACACAGCCCATCTCAGGGCATAACTACTGTGGGTAAGAAAGTGTATAGATAAATGAAGAGTAGGCTACACTTGCCTACTGTGGGTAAGAAAGTGAGAAGAAGGTTAACTTCTCACTTTCCCACAGTGGCCCCAATATGGCGAAAACTTCCGGGGATACCCGGAAGTCACATGAGGTGGGATCCGGGGTCGGATCATGCGGCGTGCGGCGCAGGAAGTGCGCGGGAAGTGGAGCGGGTCCGGACGCGGGTCCGGGTCCAGGCTAAGTCAGGGTATGTGCCCTGACACCAGCTGAACGGCTTGTAGAAACTGTGCTAGCAACAATGACACTCCATTATGCAAGGTATAGTCTATTCTTTATCCATTAATTATTATGACATTGGTCTTTTTCCACAGAGTCATCCTTCGCAAAGGGAGTCATCCCATTTCATTTCCAAACTACATTGCCCTCCACACTTGATTGAAGAGCTGAACCTTCATTCATCGCCAGGTGGCTTTCTTTCAAACTTGTACTATTGACGAGCTATATAACTTGGCTCACACCATCTATGCCGCGTTTGCATCATCTGAATCTGCATACATGGTGCTTCATCACAACACTCACAATTCCATGCAATATTTTTGACATTACCTCAATCCTTTGCTTGATTCTCTCTACCCAGTCCCACAAGAGCCGAATACTGTGGTGAATGTGAGCCCTGACGACTCGGATGATAGCAACGATGTCAACGATGAAAGCAATGATGGTGTGTCTGTTCCAGTTGGACAGAGTGGGCTTAGTGGGGAAAACTCCGATAATCTTGACCACTTCAAGGACACCGCACCTCTCTGTTCTCCGGACTTGGATACCAGCAGTGACATCCTTCTTTTCAACAACATTCTCCTCTATCGCGATATGCTATTTTACTGGGAATTTAGGTCGAGTATCAAGGACAGCGATATCGGACGAACCTTTGAGGTAATCAAGGTGTGTTAAACCACTTCTTCTGTGTCTATTACTCGCCCACCAGCGCCCTTTATCCCAGTGGCTTCGAGTGTGGTTTTTTGGAGCCAGTGCTACCAATTATGGTCAAGAGTTGCTGCATCAAGCCCTTGATCTCTGGTTCCACTTCACCGAAAAAATGAAGAATGCAGTTTTTAACAATTATGTCATTAGCCCATCTGGGAGGGGCGATGGTTGCAGACGAGACCTGCTTCAAGAGCACAGCAACTTCTGGCTCAAGCAGGTTTTTAATGGACACTTGGCCAAGTTCGATTCCAGCTTCTTGCGTGAAGCTGTCACGCTGAATATCATCCCACTTAAGGAACTTGCCCAAACGATTTTGCAAAAATTTTGGCCTCACCAACATATTTTCAGGGCGCTTAAAAGCAGATATTGCAGTGGACATCAACTTCCTTGGCCATTCATATCTTACGCAGCGCCACCATATCTACCAGCCTGGCCAAGTTCAGTCTTTCTTGGCAGTGGACAGTATTGAGCGAGGATCTGCCAAGCTTGAAGAGGGGGCATTACAGAAGTTTCTCGATAAGCACTTCTATCAAAAATAATTGTAGAATATAAATCCCAACAGATTTTTGACTATCTCTTGTTTGCTTCTAGATTATACTGTGCACATTCAGTAAGCTTGATCACACGTGGCCCAGTGACCACATCCCCAACCACTGTATTCTTCCACCCATCAAGTCATTGCTGCCTCTGCCTATCGCTTTAGTTCTACCTCCATCCATCACCCATTTTCACATCCATCCATTCCTTCACTTCTGTCTCCATTCCCTTCAATGACCTCATTGCTTCCCACCACCTTCTTGATCTTGTTTGTCAGACACGTTTCTGGTTCTATGCTGCATACTGGTTGTTCAACCTCTGGATAAGGTCCCACAGAGAGTTTCGCTGGGCTGGCGTCATCTGCGAGATGGTACTCAACCCTGCCAAGTAGTTGAGTAGCTTCGGTTCCACTATGAAGGAATGCAGGCGTTCTGTGAGTTTTTTAATCTCTCCATTGCTAAGGATTTGTCCCAGGGTGAGATTCTGCCACAGAGGTTTGGGAAGCAAGAACCAAGCATTTTGTCGCCAGGTAGTAAGTTGTGTGAGTGCCTCAACTTTCTGTTCCTTTGTGAGTTCTTGAAAATTTTTGGGTCGATCTTTCGGAAGCGGCAATGCAGTTGCCTTTGTGGTCGCTTTCTGGCATGCAATTCTGGCAATGTGATTTTTCACCATGTCCTCATCATGGCGGAGAGTCTCAGGCTGGCATGACTCGCAGCAAATGGGTGGCTTAATGAACATATCACCATAATATCCACAGAACACAGATCTTTGACAGCCGCTGGAAGGAGGATTGAAGAATGTGATGAGGCCCGGTGCAATTTTGGTTTGGAATTCCTGACGCGCGGTGATTTGTGTTTGTGTTAAGGGTTTTCTTCTTACTGATCCATCGACATAGGTCCCATCATCCTTTGTGGATTTATCACACATTTCTGGTGTGATCCTCATATCATCGGGCCCATAAACAATAAATGTCCCACCACTCCCATCCCAACTTGCATGACCTGCCCACTGTGTCATTTCCTCAAATGACTTTGGCAAGTCTACACACACAACCCGCTGGACAGGTAAGTTGAGTCCTACATTTGCACAGATGGTAGCAACAACATATTGGATTGTTCCAGAAACTAGCCAAGTGCATATCTTTCCACGATCTTCCTTATGGAGTTCCGCATGGAATGGCCAGACCAGATTGGGTGTGTCAATGGCTTCTGCAGCCACTTTGTGTAGTTCACGTATTAGCCATTCGCTGAACATCATCGTTTTCTCCACAGTGTTGATGGCAAATATTGTTGGTGTAAGATCGGATGGTGACTCAAGTTTTTGGGGGATTGCCCATGTGAAATCTGGGAACTTGAGCCCCTCGACAGAGTGATAATGTATGCAGGCACAGTACTTAATGTCAGCCCGATCCACAGGGAGTTTAACGTCACTGAATTTTGACCCATGGAAGCCCAGCATAAACTGAATCTCCAACCAAGCTTTCTGATTCACAGAACCAGACATAGCCAAGAATGGGACATTGGATCCAATACGTGAGCGTACCTCTGACAGCACCTTATGCTTTGGTCAGAACTTCTCCCAATCCTTCACTAAGTGAACTTCGTCTATTGCACAGAACCCCAACATTCTACAAAACTCAGACCCATGAAGGAGTTTGCTAGCCATGCTTTCAGTAAGCATTTCTGGACTCATTCCTATCATGTCCCACTGAAGATTCTGGGCCTCATCCCATAGATTTTGTTGATCACATGCAAAGGCTTCGGCAATTGTTTCCGCATTAATTGCTATAAATCGAACGTTTTTATTCCTCACATTTGTCTCCTGGAACAAAATTCAGATGGTTTGTTCAGGTTTGTCCTTCAGTTGTAAACCCATACCTGATCCACCATCAATTCTACAGTAGGGTAGACAACAATGGCGATGTGCGGCCTCTTCAACACTCGGCATGCAATTACAGGAGCCATTGTCAACATTGATTTCCCATTCCCGGTCCGAGATGTAAGAAACACATCTATATTCTGGCAAAGATGTACTGCATTTTGAGTCTGCCATGGATGTGGCTCCACACGAAACCAGATATTGAATATAGCAGTCATCCATGGGACAGTCTCTGGTGTATATGGTTCCAATATCTCTCGAAGCCGTTCAATTGCATGGTTATAGTGTGAATCCCGTTTGTCCCACAGCCTCTCATTGAACTCAGGGAGAGAAGTTAATCCCTAGTCTTATTTCACTTGATGGGTGACTGAATTGCTGGTCTACTGAATGGTTGCAAAAGGGTCCAGTTGTGTAAGTAGTTATGTGAGCAGATGACTAAGCAATTTATTTGGTAGATGCCAGCCAGCCTCTTTTGATTATCTTTTTTCATTTCACCCTCGCGATGGAGGGATTAACTTCTCTCCCCAAGTTCAATGAGAGGCTGTGGGACAAACAGGATTCACACTATAACCATGCAATTGAATGGCTTCGAGAGATATTGGAACCGTATACACCAGAGACTGTCCCATGGATGACCGCTATATTCAATATCTGGTTTTGTGTGGAGCCACATCCATGGCAGACTCAAAATGCAATACATCTTTGCCAGAATATAGATGTGTTTCTTACATCTCGGACCGGGAGTGGGAAATCAATGTTGACAATGGCGCCTGTAATTGCATGCCGAGTGTTGAAGAGGCCGCACATCGCCATTGTTGTCTACCCTACTGTAGAATTGATGGTGGATCAGGTATGGGTTTACAACTGAAGGACAAACCTGAACAAACCATCTGAATTTTGTTCCAGGAGACAAATGCGAGGAATAAAAACGTTCAATTTATAGCAATTAATGCGGAAACAATTGCCGAAGCCTTTGCATGCGATCAACGAAATCTATGGGATGAGGCCCAGAATCTTCAGTGGGACATGATAGGAATGAGTCCAGAAATGCTTACTGAAAGCGTGGCTAGCAAACTCCTTCATGGGTCCGAGTTTTGTAGAATGTTGGGGTTCTGTGTAATAGACGAAGTTCACTTAGTGAAGGATTGGGAGAAGTTCCACCAAAGCATAAGGTGCTGTCAGAGGTACGCTCACGTATTGGATCCAATGTCCCATTCTTGGCTATGTCTGGTTCTGTGAATCAGAAAGCTCAGTCAGAGATTCAGTTTATGCTGGGCTTCCATGGGTCAAAATTCAGTGACGTTAAACTCCCTGTGGATCGGGCTGACATTAAGTACTGTGCCTGCATACGTTATCACTCTGTCGAGGGGCTTGAGTTCCCAGATTTCGCATGGGCAATCCCCCAAAAACTTGAGTCACCATCCGATCTTACACCAACAATATTCGCATCAACACTGTGGAGAAAACGATGATGTTCAGCAAATGGCTAATACATGAACTACACAAAGTGGCTGCAGAAGCCATTGACACACCCAATCTGGTCTGGCCATTCCATGTGGAACTCCATAAGGAAGATCGTGGAAAGATACGCACTTGGCTAGTTTCTGGAACAATCCATATGTTGTTGCTACCATCTGTGCAAATGTAGGACTCAACTTACCTGTCCAGCGGGTTGTGTGTGTAGACTTGCCAAGTCATTTGAGGAAATGACACAGTGGGCAGGTCGTGCAAGTCGGGATGGGAGTGGTGGGACATTTATTGTTTATGGGCCCGATGATATGAGATCACACCAGAAATGTGTGATAAATCCACAAAGGATGACGGGACCTATGTCGATGGATCAGTAAGAAGAAAACCCTTAACACAAACACAAATCACCACACGTCAGGAATTCCAAACCAAAATTGCACCAGGCCTCATCACATTCTTCAATCCTCCTTCCGGCGCTGTCAAAGATCTGTGTTCTGTGGATATTATGGTGATATTCATTAAGCCACCCGTTTGCTGCGAGTCATGCCAGCCCGAGACTCTCCGCCATGATGAGGACATGGTGAAAAATCACATTGCCAGAATTGCATGCACAGAAAGCGACCACAAAGGCAACTGCATTGCCGCTTCCGAAAGATCGACCCAAAAATTTTCAAGAACTCACAAAGGAACAGAAAGTTGAGGCACTCACACAACTTACTACCTGGCGACAAAATGCTTGGTTCTTGCTTCCCAAACCTCTGTGGCAGAATCTCACCCTGGGACAAATCCTTAGCAATGGAGAGATTAAAAAACTCACAGAACGCCTGCATTCCTTCACAGTGGAACCGAAGCTACTCAACTACTTGGCAGGGTTGAGTACCATCTCACGATGACGCCAGCCCAGCGAAACTCTCTGTGGGACCTTATCCAGAGGTTGAACAACCAGTATGCAGCACAGAACCAGAAACGTGTGCTGACAAACAAGGTCAAGAAGGTGGTGGGAAGCAATGAGGTCGCTGAAGGGAATGGAGACAGAAGTGAAGGAATGGATGGATGTGAAAATGGGGTGATGGATGGAGGTAGAACCAAAGCATAGGCAGAGGCAGCAATGACTTGATGGGTGGAAGAATACAGTGGTTGGGAATGTGGTCACTGGGCCACGTGTGATCAAGCTTACTGAATGTGCACAGTATAATCTAGAAGCAAACAAGAGATAGTCAAAAATCTGTTGGGATTTATATTCTACAATTATTTTTGATAGAAGTGCTTATCGAGAAACTTCTGTAATGCCCCTCTTCAAGCTTGGCAGATCCTCGCTCAATACTGTCCACTGCCAAGAAAGACTGAACTTGGCCAGGCTGGTAGATATGGTGGCGCTGCGTAAGATATGAATGGCCAAGGAAGTTGATGTCCACTGCAATATCTGCTTTTAAGCGCCCTGAAAATATGTTGGTGAGGCCAAATTTTTGCAAAATCGTTTGGGCAAGTTCCTTAAGTGGGATGATATTCAGCGTGACAGCTTCACGCAAGAAGCTGGAATCGAACTTGGCCAAGTGTCCATTAAAAACTGCTTGAGCCAGAAGTTGCTGTGCTCTTGAAGCAGGTCTCGTCTGCAACCATCGCCCCTCCCAGATGGGCTAATGACATAATTGTTAAAAACTGCATTCTTCATTTTTTCGGTGAAGTGGAACCAGAGATCAAGGGCTTGATGCAGCAACTCTTGACCATAATTGGTAGCACTGGCTCCAAAAAACCACACTCGAAGCCACTGGGATAAAGGGCGCTGGTGGGCGAGTAATAGACACAGAAGAAGTGGTTTAACACACCTTGATTACCTCAAAGGTTCGTCCATATCGCTGTCCTTGATACTCGACCTAAATTCCCAGTAAAATAGCATATCGATAGAGGAGAATGTTGTTGAAAAGAAGGATGTCACTGCTGGTATCCAAGTCCGGAGAACAGAGAGGTGCGGTGTCCTTGAAGTGGTCAAGATTATCGGAGTTTTCCCCACTAAGCCCACTCTGTCCAACTGGAACAGACACACCATCATTGCTTCATCGTTGACATCGTTGCTATCATCCGAGTCGTCAGGGCTCACATTCACCACAGTATTCGGCTCTTGTGGGACTGGGTAGAGAGAATCAAGCAAAGGATTGAGGTAATGTCAAAAATATTGCATGGAATTGTGAGTGTTGTGATGAAGCACCATGTATGCAGATTCAGATGATGCAAACGCGGCATAGATGGTGTGAGCAAGTTATATAGCTCGTCAATAGTACAAGTTTGAAAGAAGCCACCTGGCGATGAATGAAGGTTCAGCTCTTCAATCAAGTGTGGAGGGCAATGTAGTTTGGAAATGAAATGGGATGACTCCCTTTGCCGAAGGATGACTCTGTGGAAAAAGACCAATGTCATAATAATTAATGGATAAAGAATAGACTATACCTTGCATAATGGAGTGTCATTGTTGCTAGCACAGTTTCTACAAGCCGTTCAGCTGGTGTCAGGGCACATACCCTGACTTAGCCTGGACCCGGACCCGCGTCCGGACCCGCTCCACTTCCCGCGCACTTCCTGCGCCGCACGCCGCATGATCCGACCCCGGATCCCACCTCATGTGACTTCCGGGTATCCCCGGAAGTTTTCGCCATATTGGGGCCACTGTGGGAAAGTGAGAAGTTAACCTTCTTCTCACTTTCTTACCCACAGTAGGCAAGTGTAGCCTACTCTTCATTTATCTATACACTTTCTTACCCACAGTAGTTATGCCCTGAGATGGGCTGTGTTTACAGGCTAGACTGTGGACTGTAGAGAGGGGTCATGGGGACCCGGGGTCCGTCCCCTGACAGTGCATACAAATGCTGAACAGCACTGCGATGACGTTTGAGGCCGGGGACATGTTCAAGAAGAATCCGGAGGATGTTGGTAGTCCCAATGGCAGCCAGGTGATCAAATTGAATATCGCTCTAAATTTTCTTGTATGTGATGTCCTCTCTTCATACTGAGGTCCTCCACCACTCATACTCGATACCATTAAATGCACCATCCTCTACATCTCACTGAATAATGAGAGTGGCAGCAGTGCCACTTTCTAGGGATGTGTGGTTATCCAGTGATGGCCTCCATTCCTGGTGGTACTGATTCAGATTATCATAGACAAGGTGAACTGACACTTTGTTCTCAACCACTTGATGCCCTATTGCCTTAATATTTGCTGATGCACCTGCTACTGCCATGTGAAGCCAGTTATGTGTTGTACTGTGTGCGACCACAAGGCCAATCCATCTCAAAATTGAAACTGTGGTTTGGTTTGTATTCATCGCAAACATCAACATGCCAAGAATTGATTGAATACGGTTGATCCTCTGGTTTCTGAAGCTCAGCATCATACTAAGCCCACAGTACAACCCTAGACAGACAAATGTACGTGCATCCTAGCATTTTGGAGTTATGGCAATGGAGACTTACAAGATATGGGTCTCGGATGTGATTCGACCCTTTCCCATCCTCTTCCCATTCATTGTGTGACCCCGGAGCAATGTTGCTCTTTCATCACCGATAGCTATCGCTGTCAATATTGTCCAGATGACGGGAGCTTTCTCCATAATTACTTGCTGCATGTCCTCGAGACAAAACTCGTTGACACTTTCCCATGAGAAGCCTTGCTTTTCATTGTCAAGACTACGCAGTGATGGGTCCTTCTGTAGTAGCTCGGTCTCCCACTGAACCTGCTCGACAACCTTTTCAACAAAGAACTTCTGGAGTGCTTCATATGAGCTGTCCATACACTCTCTTTGGGACTCCCTGACACCAGCATCCAAATGTTGGGCCCTATCTTGCTCAGATCGGAACAAGGTTGCAGGTAACTTTGTTGGGATTCCATATGAAGGGATTTGGTGCACCGGCTCCTGCTTTCGTCCGTAACGTGCCATCGGGTGCTCAGTAATTGCACGCACAAAATCCAATGGCTGATTTGACTTTTTCTGGCCATGTAGGAAGCATGCTATTTCAACCTTCATGGATGAGCTCATTTCCTTCTTGAGCAATTCATTCTGGTCACAGAGAATCATCAAAAAGTCGCCAATCGTGAGCTGCTGAGCACATAAGACCTCAAAGATAACTTTGGCCTTTCCAGCTAAGTTTTGCTTTCTATATCGCTCAGCCCGAGTTGATGTATGAATCTTTGAGCTTCTGCAAACTCCACACATGGTGACAGGCAATTCACCATAGTTGTGTACATGTGCAGGAGTCCAGCTTTGGCTAGGGAATGGCGCTGGGAGTGGAGAACACTGAGTTGTGCAGCCGAATTGGGAGGTTTCAGGATTTGTGAAGGGGGGTGTTGGGGTTGGTAATGAGTTGCTATTCACCCTGGCCTGCTTGGATGGTGAGAGAGGCTCGACAGTGACCCATGAGGAAGCTTTGCACTTGGTAGAAGGGGGGCGTCCTCGTTGTGGCAGATTAACTGGCATGGTATTCTCATTTTCCATATTCACGGTTAGCTGGTAAGGAGTTTCAGTGTTGAGGACACATTGAAATACGAGAGGAATTCCTTTCCAGTAAATATCTAGCGCAATTTCAGGATCAAAGGGTAAATACAAACAAACAAACAGTCCTCGAATTATGCCAATTCCTTCATGTCATCATCTCGGAAAAATGTTGGGTAGGACCCTTTTCTTACAATTCAGTAGACCAGACATTCAGTAATCCCCCAAGTGAAACCAGCCTCTATTCCAATAGAGGCTGGTAACCTGCCTAACACTTCACTCCTCCGACTGGGGCAAAATGTAGTATGGCTGTGCTCCAGCACTGTCCGGCCTCTGTCTTCCCACGGCAAACAAGCTCGCTTCAAGGCTCTAATCATCACACCCTCCCCAAGCCATCACAGAAAAAATCCAAAACAAATGTAGTAGTTACCCCCACCCAAAATTAACCCAGCCCAACCCAGCCCAACCCGATTCATCTGCTTCTTGCTCATATGTGCTAAAATTATGTTGGAATCTTGTATTGCGCACTCAAAATAATATCCTTTTTCACCTCATCAGCCAATTTCTTGGGGTGAGGATACGGTAGTGATCAACACCAGAGTAGGATTGGACTATGATTAGGTAGTTCCACCATGTTTTTCCCTTGACTGGGCTCAATAATGACAAAGTGCTGAGTGCGCGATACAAGATTCCAACATAATTTTAGCACATATGAGCAAGAAGCAGATGAATCGGGTTGGGCTGGGTTGGGCTGGGTTAATTTTGGGTGGGGGTAACTACTACATTTGTTTTGGATTTTTTCTGTGATGGCTTGGGGAGGGGTGTGATGATTAGAGCCTTGAAGCGAGCTTGTTTGCCGTGGGAAGACAGTGGCCGGACAGTGCCGGAGCACAGCCATACTACATTTTGCCCCAAGTGTCGCGTCCAAATTTCCGGAGTAGGTGATCGGCTATGTGTTTAACTCCGTAGCATGTGATCCTTTGTATTGAATACAGGACGCGAGAACATTACATAAAGAGCTATTATTTTGCGCGTCCACGGAGCTCCTCCGACTGGGTACGAGTCTGCTCACGGCCGGGTTTTCCGGATCCGGGAATGCGAGGTTGGGTGTGTTTCACTCCGGATTCCCGGTGATAACTTTCACGCTCAGATGAAATGGTCTTGATGAGTCCCGAAAAGCGATGATAATTATTAGACTCCTGGGTCTTCTCAAACAATGATGATCGATGAAGCAGAAGAAAGTCTGCCATGAGCAACGCAGGAATATGATAGTTAAGACTTGTGCGCATGTATTGGGAATCAAGCTAGTGATAGTATAATATTGGCTCCTGTACTGCGTCCACACAGCGCCCTAGGCATGAAAACAGGTGGAGTCTGCATTACCAAGGCTATGCCAAAAACACATGATGGTGGTAGGTAACTCGCCACGGACAACAAAATCTTGAACAAAAGTTAGGGCCTTGGCATAATGGTGACTTTTGCATGAGCTGGTGAGGCTGCAGAATGATCGTGTCGAACCCGGAGTGGATGATATCAGATAAATGACAACTACTGGGCAGGAGTCTGAGCTTTCTTCATTTACGAGGAGCGCCTCAGAATGGCGTCCAAGATTGTCAAGGATATTACAAGATTCCGAGCGCTCGAGCCAAATCCGGGGTGTATATCGGTGATGGCAACTAGCTCGCGCCAGAGCTTCACGCTTTCTTCATTCGCAAGGAGTGCCTCAGAATGTCGTCCAAGGTTGGTGAGTGATGCATCTAGACTCCCAAGCGCTCGAGCCAAATCCGGGGTGTATGATGTTGGATGGGGGCAACTAGCTCGCGCCAGAGTTGCACACTTTCTTCATCACCGTGAGCGCCTCGGAATGGCGTCCAACTTTGTCGAGTGATACTAAGATTCTGGAGCGCTCGAGCCAAATCTGGGGTGTATGATGCTGGATGGGTGGCAACCAGCTCGCGCCAGAGTTCACACTTTCTTATCAATACGTGTGCCCTCGGAATGGCGTCCAACTTTGTCGAGTGATACTTAAGATTCCGGAGCGCTCCAGCCAAATCCGGGGTGTATGATGTTGGATGGGTGGCAACTAGCTCGCGCCAGAGTTGCACACTTTCTTCAATCACTGTGAGTGCCTCGGAATGGCGTCCAACTTTGTGAGTGATACTTGAAGATTCCGGAGCGCTCGAGCCAAATCCGGGGTGTATGATGTTGGATGGGTGGCAACCAGCTCGCGCCAGAGTTGCACACTTTCTTCAATCACCATGAGTGCCTCGAATGGCGTCCAACTTTGTCGAGTGATACTTTAAGATTCCGGAGCGCTTGAGCCAAATCTGGGGTGTATGATGTTGGATGGGTGGCAACCAGCTCGCGCCAGAGTTGCACACTTTCTTCGATCACTGTGAGCGCCTCGAATGGCGTCCAACTTTGTCGAGTGATACTTTAAGATTCTGGAGCGCTCCAGCCAAATCTGGGGTGTATGATGTTGGATGGGTGGCAACTAGCTCACGCCAGAGTTGCACACTTTCTTCGATCGTGAGAGTGCCTCGGAATGGCGTCCAACTTTGTCGAGTGATACTAAGATTCCGGAGCGCTCGAGCCAAATCCGGGGTGTATGATGTTGGATGGGTGGCAACTAGCTCGCGCCAGAGCTTCACACTTTCTTCATTCACAAGGAGTGCCTCAGAATGTTGTCCAAGGTTGGTGAGTGATGCAAAGATTCCCGAGTGCTTGAGCCAGATCCGGGGTGTAGGACTCTGAGTCCATAGACACAAGGCAATGGCACAGTGCAACTGAATCACTTGCCAACTCATATGCCTCCTGCAATCTTAAAAAGAATGCAAGATTTCTCCTTACATTGCGAAACACTTTGACCAAATGTGAATGACTTCTTTGGAGGCCCGATCAACGTTCAACTGAATGGAACATGAGACTGAACACCTCAAATGATCGCTACTGATGATTCGTACCTTGGCCCATTCAGGGAATGATATACTAATATACCCTTCCGTCCTCACACAGACTTCCACCCAGCGCGATATTTGCTCATTGAGAAATGCGTGAATAGGCCCATTGGGCCTCCAGTGGCTCCTGAAATTGGCTGAGATGATGCACGAAATGCCGACATGCATAATGGACATGTTCGGACAGCGCCTCTTGAGGAATGGGTGGCAGCTTGCTTTTTGGATAAGTCCTCAATCAGCCCTAAATCCTTCATAGTGAAAGTTCTTTATTCAAGATTTCGATGCAGCGCAGGGCCACTCTGTTGTTCTCCCTCCTCGCATCCACTCCAAATCGACCAAGTATGGGTGATTGTGGATCGACTCGGTCCATGAGAAAGTCACGAAAGGATTGGTGCAGAATACGAATTGGCTTAGCATCCTTACTCCTGAGACGAGAGGTGAAAGTTGAGCTAATGTATATCGGATGTCCGACTCCAGCAGTGGTGAGAGAATGGCATCCCAGGCCGCAACAGATAGTGGCTTCTGTGCGATTAGAATTGCTCCCATCACGATCGGTAGTCATGCACGAAATCGTCATCCTTCCAGTTACACTTCTCCAAAATACTCGCATACAGCCTATCCATCATTTCCTCAGCGGATGCCTTTGATCGGTTGAGATCTTCATCCAGCAGTTTCTTCAGCATCTTCAGCATCACTACCGCTGACCTTCATGTAATCAAAGACAGTACTGATCCAAATGAACAAGCCGCCCGCGCTCCCGTATGCTTTGGACTAATGTCTTCTTCCCCGATTCCATCTTCCAAACCAGGATGCACATCCTTCAGTTCGTGTAGTTGTGATCGGATGTAGATAGAACAGTCATGCATTAGCATCGTCCGAAAGATCGATGGTGAGGCGATCAATAGGGTAATTAGGTGATAGGAAACGATCAACGAGGTCAAATTGTCTCGAAGTGAGAAAGAATTTGATGTTAGGTGGTAGTTTTGGGACTGCTTTCCGAAGTATATCGGCAAGACGTGGGAATGACTTTGTGTCGCACTCATCTAACGCATCAATGATAATCACCATGGACGGTCAGACGAGGATGTCCTGAGACGGAGAGGTTCAGCCACTAGTTTCTCGAATTGCGTCGCGAATGGGCAGTCGAGAGGGCTGGATCCTCCTGAAGAGCGGATATGAGGGAGGCACGGTATGCAGGTCATGGTTGCCAGAGATCGAGCCATGCCGCTGAACAGATGGTCCGGCCGCGACTGCTCGCCTGCTTTGAAAAAGAAGCTTGCTGATGATATCTTTTCTCTTTTACACTCCTCTGCGATCGAGAGCGCAACAGATGTCTTGCCGCACCGGCCACGGCTTAGCAGTAATACACGATTCTTGCTATCCCTCCGTGGTACGACACCACGCCATAATACCCTCGATCAGATCATCCTAGTGTCTGGCAGGCACGGCTGTGTTGAATCGTGATGGGGGACAATAGGATATTTAAGTTCATTCAGAACTTGATTGTTTGCTATCGCACCAACCAACAAGTCTGTCTCCAGCTACGATAATGAGATCAGGACAGAAACATAACCGGGAATCAAACGGAACTACCTGGAACATTGCCAAGGCTTCGCTAAAATCTTTCTTTAAATCATCGAGCCTGCTGGGGTTCTTCATATGGGAGAAGAAGTTGCGGATACCAGACTGTCTTTCCATCTTCCCACTCAATCGACGGATTTCAATTTGAATGCGCTCCAGCGCCCTACAGATTACTCATGTTATACAACCGCAATGGCTTGCATAGAACAGATACTACTTACTCGCCCAGCTTCTTGACGCTTTCAACCCACGACTTGGGTTTTTCATTAGATTCACCATACGAACCAATGGCTGTAACCACATTGACCATGGCGTCCCCGATATATTTTCCAAAACGCTCCAATTCTCCCTTATTTCCCTTGAATTTCTATAATGCAGACTGTCAAGTTCCGTCCCAGGATCGATATAAATTGCTACTAACTTTGATTTCAGTGAGGATGAGGAGTGCGGCATTGGTGGCAGCCTGTAGGGGAGGGAACACGCCCGATGCGGTATTGACGGCGGTGAGGACTGGAATGGCAACATCGCCTCCCACGGCGAGGAGATTATCGACCCTCTGCTCAGCGACATGGCAATAATGAAGGATGGGGAGAAAAGGTCGGTCGCGCAGCGGATGGTGACACTCAAGTAGAGGCTGCGGAGTTCACAGCCATGAGATTGCCGCAAGGCGCAATTCATCCCATTGCGCGCTTATGGAAAGTCTTGCGGCAGATTCCATCCTCTTATGCAGAACCAACTGAAATCGATCCACACCCATCTATCTTGGTTCTGCTCTAGGTTCGCTATGGGAGGTTTGATGCAAAGTTCGGCAACATCCTTCGACCTTGCAGAAGGCCGGTGCCAGGCGCACATAGACTACTGCATGTTCGCAAAAATGTATGGTGATGCGCCCCGGAAGCAACAAGAAGATGGCGGAATGGGAGGATTTGGCATTACCACCGCAGCTAACGACCTTGCCGTGTCACTGTACCCCGGATGAAGCAGGTAGGCCTGACACAGGTGGATGAATTTGAATCCTTATTCTCCGATCAGGATTTTTAAGTGTGGATCTCGAGTAAGTTAGTTGTACATAAGACACCTGAATTTGAACGCACCTCTAGAGGCTGAACCCACGCTACCGAAAATTTTGTCCATGGGCTCACCACGGAACGATGATGACAGTACGGTAAGACGACCCCTATACAGGCAGCAAACCAATCCCTACAGCTAGCGATGATGGGCCCTTCGCCCGAACATGTGGGTCAGAATGGGGCTGCACATTACCTCATTGCTCCGGATTCCCGGTGATTCAGCTCGGTGAAACCCGTCAAAGCCCAACGGTATTATGTAATGAGTCCCGGCGTCTTGCTGGTCTCGATCTCCTCATCACGATCGTGTGCCACAAGCCGAATCTCACTTTACAACCATGAACGATCCCCCTAAGAACCCCCGACGAAGCAAGCCAGCTCATCCCAAAGCACTCCGGCTGTATGACATGTTACGTCAATACCTATCACCCTCGAAGCTTCTTTCATATCATTATTCCCTAAGTGGAAACAAAATAATTGCTTCCTCCCGATAGGATCCCGCTACGTACTTCTCATCACTTTCACGGGGATCCCCAATCGCGTTGGCTCGATCCCAATCACCACGTGCGACTCAAATACTCCTGCATATGTTGTGTCCATTACACCGCTCATGATAATGATAATTTCTTCGATACACAATTGTAGAACATTCAAGTGTTCATACCCCTTGGGAATTGTAAGGAAAAGTCCGTCTATCCACTGCTGTCTTGCGCATGTCCGGTAACATGTAGATGTGGGCCGCGGGGACACAATTTCTCAGTGGTTCATTGTGCTCGGTTTAGCAGCCATGCTCAGGCGCCTTAGATCAAATGATAGGCTCTGGGCAGCGATCGTGAATCGGAGACCGAATGGATGCAGGAGTGGCATGTCAGAACTTACGCGACTGAGGGATACGTTCACTCGAATGGCCACTGCTTCTCGTACCAATCTGTATAATACAAGCAATGACCGGGTTCAGCGAGTCGAATTCACGAGCATGCAAAAACGTAGATTCCTCCAACGATTACCTTCAGGATCGCCAGAACCGTAAGAACCAACAGTCTCCCTCTGAGCAGCTCCTCCCTTCTTACTTTCTCCCTTCCGAGTCGAAGACGTTTTCAAGTCCTTTTCCTCATAATTGTATGTACGGAAGATGAATTTTGTGACCCTATGGAAATCTTGTCCACCTTTTATCATCAGTGACCTGAACAGTCATTCTCGGTTCTGGAAAATTGTGATGGTAGTGGATCGAAAGCGTAACCGGTCTCATTGGACTTTGGTTGAACTTGACGAGCTTCGCAGTCCGGAGTTGATATGTCGCGACTCTGATAACCACGTCGCGTCGAACAAAGACGAGCTAGATGACACTTCCACCGTGTGCGCGTGCGGTGCGTGTTCTGCGGGATCTTGTCGGCACCGGCCACGGCGCTCCGCAGTAATACGCAATTCTCACTATCCCTGTGTTACGACACGAGACCATAAGATGCTCGATCCGATCGGTCGTAATGTCTTTCAGACACACCTGAGCTGACGCGATGGACGACAATGGGATACCTGAGCCCATTCAAAACAGAAGAATTCACGACTCCACGAATTAACCGATGTTGATTGTACCGACCTACATGGTTCCGATAACGAGATCAGAGTAGCAACATGACGACGAGGATCAAACACAGTTACCTTGAAGAATGCCGAGGCCGCGCTTCCTCGAATCACGATCCTGCTGGGGTTCTTCGTGTGGGGGAGGGGTTGTGGGTACTTGATGTCTTTCCATCTTTCCGCACAATCGATCAATTTTGATACGCTGCTGCGCAACCACAAGTACTACGTTATACGATGGCAATGGCTCGCATAAGAAGTGGATACTACTTACTCGCTTAGCTTCGTGACACTTTCCATCCCAGCTTAACCTCTTCATAGACGAGTCGTACAAATCGATGCCTGCAACCACATTGACCATAGCGTCCGCGACACATTTTCCAAAACTCTCCCATTCCTCCTTGTTTCCCCTGAACTTCTACATAATGCATATTGTTAACTTGCGCTCCTGGCTCGGTATAAATTATTACTAACTTCGATCTCGCTGAGGATAAGGAGTGTGACACCATGGAAAATCGTAAAGCTCCGATGTAGCATTGACGGCGGTGAGACATCACTCCCGCGGCGAGGAGACCAACGACCCTCTGCTTCAACGACATGGCCAATGACAGGCAGATGGAAGGAAAGGTCTGATACGCAACGGGTGATAACACTCGTAGATGCTGCACATTCACAGCGAGCGCGATTCATCCCTTTGGAAGTCTTGCGGTAGATTCCATCCTCTCACGCAGAATCAAGTAAAATAGTTACCCTAGATTTCCTACGTGAGATTTCGTGTGAAGTTGGCCAATACTTCGATCTTGCAGGAAACTGCGTACCAGCACTAGATACATGTGGAATGTCGCGTGTTTGCAAAGCGAGTGGTGATGCACACTGGCAGTAACAAGACAGGATGGCGGAATAGGGAGGATTTGGCACTGCCACTAACGGCGAACGACCTCGTGGTGTCACTGGGACCCCGACGAAGCAGATAAGTGAAAAATGGCGCTCTAACACTGGCTGACAGGTTTTGAACGCTTAATTCTTAAGTGTTGGGCCTCGAGTGAATCGGCTGTAAATATACATCCTTTTTGAATTGGATCAGGACACACCTCGAAGGACAATGTGGAGATAGATCGACTGCGGTTAAAATCAATATTAAGCACGCATCGCGCCTAAGTTGGGTTCGTAGTTACCGCAGAAGGACAGCATTGGATGAGGGAAAACAACAAGAATCTAAAGAACGGTTCCTCGCCACAGATGAAAGCGGGACCCCGTGTCTGTGCTGCGCAAAGCCGCTTTGTAGGTAATAGAGGCAGAAGCGTGGGGTGAGGCTTAGGAATGGGATTTTCGGAATTAAGGTAATGGTCCTGTGGTGATGACATCATAGATATGTCTCTTCGCTTGGCGTGAGGGACAGATGTGGAAGAAGGAGGGGCCGATCAACTGAGGTCGAATTCCCGCACTCACTTGTCAAACAGCCCGCCCTTCTGCGTCCTGGATCAGAAAGGAATATGGAGTCGGAGTATCACTTTCCTCGGGAAGTATTTCCGAACGTGAAAGAGAAATTGTGGCAAGTGAATATGTATAATTACATACTCATGGCCGGGTTTTCCGGATCCGGGAATGTGAGGTTGGGTGTGCATGCTCTTCACTCCGGATTCCCGGTGATAACCTTCGCGCTCGGATGAAATGGTCTTGATGAGTCCCGAAAAGCGATGATAATTGTTAGACTCCTGGTCTTCTCAAACAATGATGATCGATCAAGGGAGGGAAAGAAAGTCTGACATGAGCAACGCAGGAATATGATAGTTAAGACTTGTGTGCATGTATTGGGAATGAAGCTAGTGATAGTATAATATTGGCTTGTCCTGCGCCCACAGCACCCTAGGCATGAAATAGGTGGAGTCTGCAATACCAAGGCTACACCAAAAACATGATGGCGAGTGAGTAACTCGCCGTGAACAACAAAATCTTGAACGGAAGTTAGGGTCTTGGCATAATGGTGACTGTTTGCACGAGCTGGTGAGCATGAGGCTGCAGAATGATCGTGTCGAACCCGGAGTGGATGATATCAGATAAATGACAACTACTGGGGCAGGAGTCTGAGCCTTTCTTCATTTATGAGGAGCGCCTCAGAGTGGCGTCCGAGATTGTCGAGAGATATTACAAGATTCCCGAGTGCTTGAGCCAAATCGGGGGAGTACGATATCGGTTGGATGGCAAACTAGCTCGCGCCAGAGCTTCACACTTTCTTCATTCACAAGGAGTGCCTCAGAATATCGTCCAAGGTTGGTGAGCGATGCATCTAGACTCCCAAGCGCTCGAGCTAAATCCGGGGTGTATGATGTTGGATGGGCGGCAACCAGCTCGCGCCAGAGTTTCACACTTTCTTCGATCACAGTGAGCGCCTCGGAATGGCGTCCAAATTTTCAAGCGATATGTTAAGATTCCGGAGCACTCCAGCCAAATTTGGGGTGTATGATGCTGGATGGGTGGCAACGAGCTCACGCCAGAGTTTCACACTTTCTTCGATTACCGTGAGTGCCTCAGAATGCGTCCAACTTTGTCGAGTGTTTACTTTAAGATTCTGGAGCGCTCCAGCCAAATCTGGGGTGTATGATGCTGGATGGGTGGCAACGAGCTCGCGCCAGAGTTTCACACTTTCTTCGATTAACCGTGAGTGCCTCAGAATGGCGTCCAACTTTGTCGAGTGATACTTTAAGATTCTGGAGCGCTCGAGCCAAATCTGGGGTGTATGATGCTGGATGGGTGGCAACGAGCTCGCGCCAGAGTTTTCACACTTGTCTTTGATTACCATGGAGTCCCTCGGAATGGCGTCCAACTTTTGTCGAGTGATACAAAAAGATTCTGGAGCGCTTCAGCCAAATCTGGGGTGTAATGATGCTGGATGGGTGGCAACGAGCTCGCGCCAGAGTTTCACACCTTTCTTCGATTACCGTGAGTGCCTCGGAATGGCGTCCAACTTCGTCGAGTGATACAAAAAGATTCTGGAGCGCTCCAGCCAAATCTGGGGTGTATGATGCTGGATGGGTGGCAACGAGCTCGCGCCAGAGTTTCACACTTTCTTCGATTACCGTGAGTGCCTCGGAATGGCGTCCAACTTCGTCGAGTGATACAAAAAAGATTTCTGGAGCGCTCCAGCCAAATCTGGGGTGTATGATGCTGGATGGGTGGCAAACGAGCTCGCGCCAGAGCTTCACACTTTTCTTGAATTACCGTGAGCGCCTCGGAATGGTGTCCAACTTTGTCGAGTGATACAAAAAGATTCTGGAGCGCTCGAGCCAAAATCCGGGGTGGTATGATGCTGGATGGGTGGCAACGAGCTCGCGCCAGAGTTTCACACTTTCTTCAATTACCATGAGTGCCTCGGAATGGCGTCCAACTTTGCCGAGTGATACTTTAAGATTCTGGAGCGCTCCAGCCAAATCCTGGGGTGTATGATGCTGGATGGGTGGCAACGAGCTCGCGCCAGAGTTTTCACACTTTCTTCGATTACCGTGAGTGCCTCGGAATGGCGTCCAACTTCGTCGAGTGATACAAAAAGATTCTGGAGCGCTCCAGCCAAATCTGGGGTGTAATGATGCTGGATGGGTGGCAACGAGCTCGCGCCAGAGCTTCACACTTTCTTCGTTCACAAGGAGTGCTTCAGAATGTTGTCCAAGGTTGGTGAGTGATGTATCTAGGCTCCCAAGTGCTCGAGCTAAATCCGGGGTGTATGATGTTGGGTGGGCAGTAACCAGCTCACGCCAGAGCTTGCACACTTTCTTCGATCACAGTGAGCGCCTCGGAATGGCGTCCAACTTTGTCGAGTGATACAGAAAGATTCCGGAGCGCTCCAGCCAAATTTGGGGTGTATGATGCTGGATGGGTGGCAACGAGCTCGCGCCAGAATTTCACACTTTCTTCGATTACCGTGAGTGCCTCGGAATGGCGTCCAACTTGGTCGAGTGATACAAAAGATTCCGGAGCGCTCCAGCCAAATCTGGGGTGTATGATGCTGGATGGGTGGCAACGAGCTCGCGCCAGAGTTTCACACTTTCTTCGAT
>NW_024067515.1:0-22029 GCF_015039405.1 Cantharellus anzutake | reverse complement strand
TAACATACCAACCCTATCTCGGACTTGCCGGGTTCAGTAGTCGACTCGGGATATTATTATATAGAGCACAGGCTTTCTCCTTGGTCAAACAGGCATCAATCAATCCATTTACACCCTGTCGGAGAGCCACTCCCTCATGTGGGCCAGAACCGCCTGCCGTTTAGCATCATCTTCATCATCCCTTCCCACCTTCAACATAACATGCTCGTATCCATCCCAGGTCTTACAGTCTACATCTACCGATATGTCACGTTCTTTGGCAGCTGCTCTGACCGCAGCAATGAATTCGACCGAACGTTTATGATCCGTCGCTCGGTCCTTTGCCCCATGCGAAATATGAAGTGGGAAGTCAACTTTCGAAGCAGAAGGAAGTAGTGATTTCAAGCCTTCAAGAAGGCGAGACCTGTTGCTATTCGCAAGTCGCCGTGATAGCAACGTTCGTCGGCTGATTTGAGAATGGAAGTGCATCGAGATCGAGTCAATGCCTAGCGATCCTAGCACTTTTGAGATAAACTTACCGTAACACTCCTCCTCAACCTCGGATCATCACTCACGTTTCCCTTCACAGCTGGAGTGAAAGGAAGGCGACCAAGGAAGCTACGAAGTGCTATTCCAATAAGATAAATTGGATATGGGGGCATAGTTTCAGGCGCGACTGTTTGGTTGAATAGCACGGTTAGTATGCCGGAATCACAAATCGAAGTTTCAGGGACGAAGAAAGCGGTACCTCCTATTAATGGCGCCATCAAGTACAGGCCGCTCAGTCGAGAAGGAGGGTTCGGGTAACGCCTACCAGACGACCATCTATTAGTCGCTACGCCATTTATAGAGACTGGTACCTAGAAACCCACAATGCATACGCCAGACTTAGGCGTACTTCAGCATTTCTTGTCTTCCCGCGCGTTGAATAGAAACGAGCACATACCTAGTCCATCCACCTAGGCTGGTACCAGCGAGGAACGTTTTTACGGGGGTTACTCCAACGTGCGACATCAGTGAGCACAGCGTGTAGACCTTCTGTAAGATCGAAAGCAGAAGGAAGATAAACATGAGTACCGGTCGATCGACCGTGCTGCTCTCGGGAAGGATAAGGGATACTCCGCTGCACAGAAGAAGCATGAGCTTGCTTACCGCAGCGAGATCAGGCGCAATAACGCGGAAACCCATCTCCAGGAAAGAGGAGACATGTGGTGACCATTTCCCTGTACACCAGAAAGGAGTGAGCTTGAAACGCCCACATTAAACCGGTAGGAACCACATACCGTTATAGTCACACATCCCTGGGAGTCAGAACCCCGTCCCCACATAGTTCCACAACTGATCAGCGACGACACTTCAACCGCAGAGGGCAATGTAGAACGAAGCAGCTCACCATGGGAAACAACAAGGTCACATCCTCTCGCCTTTCCTTTCTTCGCTTCCTCGCTCTCAGAAACCCAGACCTTGTAGAAAATCCATTCTTCCCCTCGGCATCCGCCAACTCGTGCTCCTTCAGCTCTACGTCCTCACCCTTCCCGACCTTCACAAAGACACCAGGCTCATTGGAGGGCGATGTAAACACCCTCCTCTGACGAATCGAAATATGCGAATGGGAAGATATATGCCTTCTTTTCCTCTTCAGTATCATGAAGTAGATACCGACCGAATGTGGGATCCGCAGGACGGATGCCAAACTTGGAGAGTAGAGGCACTAAGACAACCTCGTTGATCAGAGCCATAATACTTGTCCTGATAAAATTTCTAGGTGTTCAGAGCCTCGGATAGCTAGACACTGTTCTTTTGCCGAAGAGAAAAGCAGCTCGTGTGCGCAAGGCACTGTATAGGGCAATTCAAGGTACCATTGCAGGCAAAGCTTTTCCCACATGTTGATTCTAATTTGAATTTGGTGTCCGAGCGGTTCAAGGTCTGGCCTTCGTTTCAAATAAGCAAAGGATTAACCTTATAGTTTCCAAAATTAAACACCCGATGGTAGAAAGCTTGGGGAACAACAAGGTGACGCAGAGGGGAGAGTTGATTTCAAATCAATTACTCCTCGGGAGCAGACGTGGCAGTGCAGTCATGACAAAGTGTTCTTGTTTTTAGTTAGGGATCCTCGGGGGTGTGATGTCTGGGCATGGTGTCGGTATGGTGGGTGGGACGGTAGTGGCACGTCCACTACCTGGTGGCTGTTTCCTCCTCTCGTCTCCTGCTACCTCCCCAAGCTCTGACGTCTCAATCCACTCTCGCTCGTGATATCGTCCTGTCGTTGTGGATTGAGCGCTTAACCGTTGCGTATGATGTCTTAAGGAATAGGGATGGTCTGGGCATACCTTTCGGCTTCGGTCTGCCCATGTGTAGACATGAATCCACCGTGGCTGTCGGGTACAAAAGTCTTGTTGACGGGTCACTCGTCGTCTCAGAACATAATACATAAGACAAGAACGAATGGTTCCCCGTCTCATTCGCCAAGGCCTGGGCACGTTGAGAGCGGGGGAAGGCACAATCACGAAGACCGGAGTAACGGGCTTCGGAGAGCTCCTTGTGGACTCACACCGCTTGATCGTGACGAATATTCCTCACGACACAACTCTTAGCCGAGTCCGTCTAGAGCCTAATATTTGTTAGTTTTCCCACTCATCTACCATAGTTAGGCGTGATAAACTTACAGGTCGGCGTCATGGCATGGACGTGCCCCGTTTATGGCCATCACGGCCTTCCTCTGAGCGGACGGCAATGCATCAAGAGGGATGCTTAGCCTGTCATTGAGAGTGTCCAGAGGAAAGAGAGAAATTGTCTGTGCCTTACTTTGCGAGCATTGATAAAGGATATATAGGACCGAGGGTCTGAAGACAGTCGGTAAGTCTCCTGGTCCTATGAAGAATCCTTGAGAATGAACTCACAATCCCGAGTACGAGAGCGGCAAACGTGAAGCTATGGTGGGAAAACTGAACTGGTGGTCTTGGGCCAATGCTTTTTACTGAAAAATTGTTGTAGGCTATACTTACAATACCTATCACAATAATAGATTGATGCGACCTGTGGTTGTCATCCAGTATACAATCGTGTCGATGGCACTGTTTGTTCTGTTGCAAGGTTTTGTTTAGTCCCGATGTGCTACACCTGAGTCATTGATCCACTTGTTGAAGCCGGAGTACGAATGTTATCACATGGTTCCACAAAGAACGGGTGCGGCAAGGCGTCAAAGAAGATGAGGACCGCGCACCTGCATCGCTAGCCAAATCCTGGCTAACCAATTCCACTTATGAGAGACTTCATACGCCAATAGCCGCTGGCAACCCAGAACTCAGTTGACGGGTGTACGACATTCTGCCCCGGACGAGAATTGACCAATTTGTGCGATAATGAGGTTTTGACGTGGTTATCTGATGGGTAAGTATTGCGGCTAATTCGAGGAGGTATCAATCAGCGCACCGCAGGCATGGCGACATAAATATTGGAAGACACTGGCGACGAGGTGACCAACAGTGAGATTCAGGAGAACTCACAGCGCTAAATATGAGACGCAAGGAAAGACTGGACGAGAAGGGATGTTATTGTTGTAGAAAGCTGAAATGAAGAAAACTCCCTAAGAAAAGCGTCGAGTAAGGGGAATCTCGTGGCTCAATCAAGAATGTGCGTCATCTTGTGCGTGGGGGGTTGAAATAATTTTGGATGTCCCACCACCGGAACATTTCAGTCGATCATGCAGTCATACAGACCTTTGAAAGTAAGAACCAAAGGCGCGACAACACGAGTATGCTCTAGGGATACCGATGTGACCTACGTTTGGAATGAGACGACAAAGGATGGGTCAAAACTTATCAGAGCCGACCCCCTGGTCGCTTGAAACATATTACGAGAAGGAACGAGCCAGAGTAATCCGACCAATTGTCACACTAGCGACCTTCAGGTTTATCAAACTCGTGTAAACGATCAATTACACCGTATCCATTTACCGTCGTAGGGAGAACGTTTGTAGAGCGTTTGTAGTAAAGGGCAACCTATACTGTGAGGATTCCAAAGAGGCTGAAACGGTTGTACGTGCGTGCATGTAAATGCCTCTGTCCATACATTGGTTCCTGAAAAGGCCATCCTTACACCGTAGAACATTCCCGACGATAGTGCCTCCATAGATGTCCTCTAGGCGGCCCGTGATGGTGCGAGCCAGCGCGGGAGAAAAAATAGGAGAGGGAAGTCAAACTGTCCATTCGCACGGGACCGATTAAGAAACCATGTCAGCTGAATGGTCCTTTGTGGCTCTCGCAGTGCAATATTTCCGGATTGAGTTCTCAGGTGTGAGCAAGCCCCGGCCGCTAAGATGGTTGGCCGATGACTGGATCGACGCAAAACCGATCAGGGTCAAATGATGTTCCGCCACCAAATCTTCTCTTAGAGATACGTATATAGTAAACACTGTATATATGGTGATGGGCCCTCGCTAGGCAGGTAACCAGCTTCTTTGAAACAGAGACAAGCATCGTCCCGTGGCTCATAAAAGCAGGCGAAGGTGCTCTCAGCACAGATATAGCGAGAAGGAAACTCTGAGGGGTGCGAAGTCTCTGAATTGAGCGCGAATCGATATCGTAAATGATGAACAAGTACAGAAAAGAAAAGAAACTAACGCAACACACAAACGGAGAATACGGAAGGGGACAACGACGGTAATGCGTAACATATGAACAGGCGATAAGCAGGAGCGGAGTGAAGTAAACGCACAGGGTCAAGAGCCTGAGAGAAACGAGCAATAGTGGTGTCTTGCCGAAGGTCATAAGCACGTCCACCAACAGCAGCAACAAAGGCAATGTGCCGGCGAGAAGACAGGGGATAAGGAGATGCTCGACCGGGCTTTGTTGCAGTCGACTCAGAAGAAAAGGTCAAGAATCAGATTGACGGGAAATCCATACGATAATAAAAATGATGGGACAGAGGCCAATGTGTGCAGCGGGTGCGGTGTGTGACAAGAAACCAAGGCGAGGAGCTTGCGAAGGAAAGGTCTGACATGCGTAACGACAAGTCAAGCACAAGACTAGGATAACTGAAAGTGCGGATAAATCAGCATACGAACGAACATGTCCAGCGGAAGTGCCCGTCGTCTGGGTAACAGTTCTCCACGGCGATGCTCGAGCGCCGAGCGGAGGGGAAACCAGCGATGATTATTTATAGTTAACAAGTGCCGAGAAGCCAGTAACCAAGGAATTGCGGATATGAGATAGGTATGAGCGGTAATAAATAATATTGGTATCATGACTTGTCCATTCAACGACGTATAATGGAAAAAAGTCTGCAAATAAGCCAGGGATTCTGAGACATGAGTGTTGTGCCAGGTTGACAGGATCAAGGACCAGTCATTAGCAAAGCCGGCCGATCATTGTTGTTGCTTTGCTGTCTATTTTCTCGCTCCATTCTCCTTTGATCCTTGTCTGCATTGCTTACAACCTTTTTTCCAAGAATTGGCAAGGGGTCGTCGTGAATGCCACTGAATAATACTCGGTCGACTCGATGGCGGAACGTGAATATGTGTGTGGCACAAGATTCGGACGATCCGAGAGAAGGTCACATTCAGAGTCAGTGGGGTCGTGTAAACAATGGAGAGGACGTTTGAAATGTGCGACCTACGGCTTCTTGGTTTACGTCGACTTTCAGTGTTGTTTTGACTTCAATTCGAATCTCTACGTGTTGTGGCAGGGCGGGATTACAATCCCGGTGTGGCATCAAACTAGAACCGTGTGTGCTTGTGTTCGGTCGTGTCATGTCAATGGCTGTGCAGGTTCAAGCGACGCGCACTGCAGCGAGCGCTCTAGCGCAGACAGGACCGTTGGAAATTAAACGGTGCTTAGAGTGGCTTGGAACGCTTTCGATTCCCGTGACATCCATCATGCGGATTTTCTGCATGATAACTTTCCACAACAGTAGGATCCCTCATCGCCCAGTCTCCCTTTGTGTTTCGCATTTGGAGCTGTGGGTTTCGCTATTTGTAGCCTTGTCGCTAGCTTCTATATCGCTGTGCTCGTTGTACGTTGATGCCTCCTCGAATAGCTGGAACGATGCTTGCCTCCTGCGCCGGAAGACTGGTTTCAACAATGATCAAGGTGTAGCACGCCACTGGCAGGGCTAAACTAACTTCGTAACAGAATGGACAGTGCCATTCACATTACGGAGCTAGTTGATGGAGTGTCTGGGACTCAGGATGATACGATGTCCATCAACATGGTCGGATCCCCTCCCAGCTAGATAGCAGTACATGCTCTGCGGTTGCGTGATCCCTTGGCTCCGCCGGATGATGCTATTGTGACATTTCCGCCCTGTCATGCTTCATAACTGTTGATTCGGACTGACTAAAAGAGCGTCGGCGGGTAGCTCCCCGAGCTTGTTGCCTCAGTCTCATCGTACCCCTTGTTTTCCGCATCTCTTTTCAATGCCACGCGCGTATTCGACCATGATATATACCAGATCTGGGCTTGTTGAGCGGACTTCTTGTCTTCTGGATCACTGTGCATAGTTCCTGGTCTGCTGTGTCCCGCTCAGGGGCAATACATGTTGTGGCGTGATATATGCATGAGTAATGTGTGAATGTAGTCAATCAAGGATGACACCACCGTCACCGACGTTCAAAAGCCCCTCACGCAAACCACCCATTTGATCTAGATGCCGGCTTTAAGACGCACGACTACGCCACACATGAACGTAAGCGCTGTGCATGGAAAACACTAGAATATTATTATAAAATATAAATATGAACGCTTCAGTACCGTGCGTACATTAGTTAATTATGTTTCTCATTCCTATCTTATATCTGGACTCCGACTGTACCGCTGAGGCGGGCTGCCATACTTGGAACGCCACGCTAAGACTTCAGAAAGTAAAGGAAATCGCGGCAAGCTACCAAACCCAGCCGACTAAAAGTTACGCCGCGATTCCCTTCGCTCTGACATGATGTCAAGAACGTATGCATGATGCCGTCACCTCAGTGTTCCTTTTGTGCCTAGCTTTTCTCTGCTTCATATTCCCTACAATGCGCCCCTGCCTAAATGCGCCGTTACACCCTTCTCCAGACCGAATGAGGTGCGTCCATCAGTTCTGGCGAATAAAACTTTTTGACGTGTTGGCAAAGGGCTGAGGAGCTTGCCGGCCACGAAATTCAAATCGCTGAATTGAAGTTGGCCGAGGATTGCGTGTGCACATCCGAGTGGCCGGGCTCACAGCACCTTCGGCACATGGCCATGGGGGCGCAGGAAGGAATGGTCTATCGATCAAAATTGCTGTGGGCACGCTGCCGAGCCCATACTTCTGATTACTCCCACCATTCCAATCATACTCACATGATTAAGAGGATATAGGCATAAATTCGCGCTTACATGGGAGTCTGCTGTTGTTTCCGAGGCCCTTCTCCGGACCATGGAGAATATTCACACATACTGGTCTGGGCCTTTACAATTGCGTCGTCCGACTTAGAACAGGGACATCTCGACGTCGCTGGCGCGCCCTTGGTGTGGCTGACCAAAGAAGTCAACTTTTTGTTCGTTTTCTACATCGTACTGCGCGCCTAGTTCGAATCTGATTCTGTGTCGAAGTCAATATCCTGAATTGACCTTTCTTTGAAAGGTCAACGCTAGGCATTTCGAGTTTTCAGGGGCTCCAGACGCCCAGTCGACAACACATTGGCTCTCGTCTCCTGTCCTCAGACAGCCCGAGTATTGCTAAAGCGATATGCGTGCTCGCTGTTCTTGTCCATCGATCCATCGCTCATGATATGAAACTATCCTCTGGCCAACGGCTATGGGTGTACAGAGGACTCTCAGCACGTCTTCCCTGGTGAACCCTGGTCACGTATCAACCTCACGGCTATCATTGGACTAATGCTCTCTTCCTCGTCCATCCAAATGAAATTGTTCAGGTTTTTCATTATTTCTGTCAGGGCATTTGTCCCACCTGGCGCTTGTGAGTCGTTTATCGGCTGTCATTAGGGATGATGTTATTGATTGGGCATGAGTTGTCGTTGTCGTAGTCAACGCCGGTTCCAGCTTGACGGCGCTTATACATTCTATTTCGTTCTGTCGGCGATGTTTATTTGTCATCGCCAGCTCGCAAGACTGATGGTGTTCGGGAACGAAAATGGTCCAAGCATTCTCATGATGGCGGTCAGCGTCATGCTGATATTTATAGGCGATTTTCTCCACCGATGTTCATTGATGAACATGCTGGGAATTATTCATTCTTATGTCCTTGCAGGTGTCCACGCCATTTTTGTACGTTCGCGAGGGGTAGAGATCTTACTTCTACCATATCCTTTATACTAGTGAGCGTCTCGGACTACTGAATGATGGTGTGCTTGGGTTCACCTGCTAAGTCCAGCACTTTGTGATGCTGTTGTCACAAAGAACAGCGTGGGCCTTAGGCAGCTGGGTTCAATGTGATCAAAGCAGCTAATCATTGGGGCGTTGATGGAGCATTTCGCAAAGTCTTTAATATGGTCTCGATGGCTGGAATCTTGCCAATGTGTAAGTCCTGAACATGATTGGTCACAACTGCACCGGCTAACCCCCTCCTTATCTAGGTATTAACGCTTATCTTTCTGGAACCACCCGTCGCACTGCGCTTGTAACCACCATGTGGAAGGAAGCGGGTTGACATCAAACGAAATCACGTCTTTGGAATAGGTCGTACTCCATCGCCAAGATTGTGAATACGTTTTCGGACCCCAGGTGATATGAAAGAAAGGCCATTGCGACACGAGAGAAATGCCATTCGATGGGAAGCGAACTCAGTGAGTATTCGTCCTGAGCGTGATGGACTGCTTTGATGACTGTTGCCCGATCCCCCCTGCCTTCGGATTGGACTGCTGACTGAGGGGTAGGTACTCAGCACTCCCCTCATCTTCAGTACACAGTGACAGGGACATTGCGGTTCCTAACAGACCCCCTAAAGCGAATAACCTTATGATGCAACGCTCTATGACAGTTTTCCCCCTTTCTGAGCGAACTTCAATTCTAATGAAGTCAGCTGCTGTGTTTCAATTTAACCAAACAGATTTCATGCTGTCATATATCGGCATTCAGTGTCCATGATCCTGATGCAACTCGAAGATATTTCCAATAGAAGAAAGGTCAGGAGTAAGGACTGGTTCGATGGCCAACAAAACAATGCGCACCCGGCTGTCCTAGCTTGGATCGCTCCTTCTTTCTGTGGACAAGGCATCAGTCCAGATCCACGCATTTCAGCCGCCGCGGGAGAGCCCCCAAGTTACCTTCCCAATCCATTCGGGGCCTTTCTCCGAGTGAGAGCACAGCCTGGTGGAAAGCCGCAACAGGATCATAGCATCACGGTTCAGGTTGATGGTATTGCGATATTACCAATGTGTGGCACTTGATTCGTGTGAAAGGTTTCTGTCAATTCACATGTAGATGTGGCTTAGTATGTGAAAAGATCAGCGCCCAGCTCTCAGATGAAGAATGGGGCACGACAGTATATCCTCCCCTTTCTTCGCGGTGAGTAACATTGGAGTTCGATGTTCAGGAGTTTATTAACAATGTCGAATGTGGCGATTCTCTAATAGTTCCTAACGGTCGGCTTGCTCCTGCCTTCGCAGTGCAGCTGCGTAGCCATGAGGGTTTATCAGCGACAACCGTACGTATGCATGGGACGGAGCCTGAGGCCATGAATAAGCTTATACATATAAGATGCTCATTGCAACGGACCCAGTCCAGCAACTAGTGAGTAGAGACGCTCGGCATGGTATCACCGAATTTTATAGTGGTTGGAGCAGATCAATCACAGGTGGGTTTGACGAATCCCAGAGGGAATGCAGTTTTCCTTCTGGGGGGGACACCTCCTCTTCCCATTATTCTGATTTCAGGTTGCTATTAAGCAATTATCTACCATGCTCGTATTAGCATGTTGGAGGCTCTTCAGTCGCGGTTCATGAGCTACATCAGAGATACGCTCAGAATGTAGGGCAACATAGCGTGGTAAACCTTCGGAGGGTCGAACACCGACATACTGTCGGATTGAGTTCCCACAGCGTGTATCCCAATGTCCTGGTCGACTGGATGGCTCTTTGTCAAATTGAAGGACAAGCACCTGATCGCCGTAGTAGGGGCGATCCCGATAGACGGCAGCCCTCGTATTCACATCAAGATGAATCGAAGAATTCGTTCCCGATCCAACACACCACAATAGCAGCCACTGCTACATAGTCCGCAGGACCATTGCGGCGGGCTACTTGATGCCGGAAAAAGTAACAACCTGCTTCTTGTGTTGCAGTTCGCGAATGACAACCTTTGCATTAATCTCCGCAAATCGTACGGCGGAGCTTTCTTGCGTCGTGCAGCCTTTGTCTCGACGCAAGAACAACAACGTACCCTCGGGCTTCTCAGCTTCCCGATTCGTGGTACTGCTTTTCATTACTCATACCTAACATTTCAAACGGCTCGTGTGCATAGATATCCCCTGCAATCCACTTGACCATGTTGCTGTGAAGAAACTGCCTTTTGATGTCCTCAACTTCATAGGTCATGTATTGCCAAGAATAGAGTGCCCTTAAATCCGCCGGGGGTAGCCGCTGTGAGGGATGATACCCTTTTCATAAAGTTTCTCATTGAACGTGGCGACCCTGCAAGGGAATCTCGCGTCCAAGGTAAATGATAGTGCGGGCATATTCCTTGGATCGCCGTGAAGGTGGAATTGGCCTTGCCAAATATTTTGGTTGTGCCTCCAGCCGCGCGCACATATCCCGCTCTTGGCAGCAACACTAGTTCGTGACCAGTTTTTGCCGATGGCGGACCCTACGTTCCCCAAACGGCTAAAGAACATAATCTTTGAAGGCCTCCAAAGGGAATAGTTCAATAGAGATTTGGTCGTTCACATTGCTTTCTAGCCTTTCTCAGAGCAAGCCACACGTGCGTATTCCTTGAATATTTTGCAATACCCTGGAAAAGCCTCGAGCGCTTCCAGCTTTGATATGGATACGTACCAAAAACGGCGTATCACACGGAATCATGGTGTCCATCAGATTTTGCGCATCTCCTCGGATGCATGGGCCACAAGAATCACCGTTCCAGCTGCTTCCTGTTGTAGTTTGTTGTTCTGACTCCAGCTCCCTCTTCTATGGATTCTCCCGCTGAAGACTTCTAGCCATCGATTCCTAGTACTGGAATTCTAATCTCTAAGGCTATACAAGGTCGCTTTTTAGTATTTGAACTGCGCCAATAGGGAGAGTCATTTCACGGGACTGTGCCCTCAATTCTTTCGGAACTACGCATATAATCATCCGCCGTTGGGAGGTTCAGGTCCTTGGATGGTGGTTCTTCCTCCCGCAAACTTGAAGGCGCTATTGTGAAGTGGACATCTGTCGTCGGAGAGCATGTTCGCTAGTCGTGAAACGGGCATAGAGAAGTCCAAAACTCATGGTAAAGGGAACAAAAACTATAAAAGTAAGTGCGCTGATTTCATTCAATTTGTTGGATGTCCAACGTGTTTCGGTCTGCTTTGGACCGGCGCCCTCCCTTCTTTTGTTGTAGCCGCCCCCTGTGAGAGATATGCAGCTGGGATATGCCATTATGGCAAGGATTGCTGGTTCATTCATGACCCCACTTACTTGGCGCCAGGGAAGTCGCCCTCAGAAGTGTCTTTGGATGCTTCTGTGACCAGCGATGGTACCACAACCAGAGTCGGCTCTCCTCCCCCTCCTCCAGCGTCGACCCCGACGAAAATTACGGCCCCGTTAAGCGCCCGTGTGAAGGCGCACCCTTCCTATAAAAGTATGGCGATTTTTCCACAACTTCCGTCCGATTCGCTAACGTTATGTATCGCATTATTCATGACGCTACCACTTAGCCCAACAATGTTACGCGTTCAAACGATCGGGAAAGTGTGAGAGAGGTGACAATTGTACCTAGTCAGTCATTCAGCTCAAGTCGAGGGGATATCTCTTAAAACTCTATGCGCATTCCCGCTCAACGCGATCCCTTGTTTCTTCTCACCCAGCCGCCACAATGAGGAATTGTCTCCAAGAACTCCATCGCACTCCGACGGCGATCAACCTCCGACCCATCAACGCTCAACTTCTACCGGAAGTGAGTAGTAGCTGATGTGATCGCGCTTGTTTTAATCACATCAAATAACGGCTTGCGGTCGCATAGAACAACCCTGCTTCGATCTTCTAAGGACCGGGATGTGCCCAAAAGGCGAACTTTGCATATTGTCAGTGAATTTTGCTTATTCTGTTATAAGGGTGTGTTGTTGCATGCTTGCTTACCAACGACCAAATCAGCTCCCATGAATCCCCGGTGCGGCACATCAAGTGGTATCGAGGTAAGGGGGTCGTTGCTTTTAGTAGAGGGTTCTTGGGTTCCTGACGTTCCTGCCTCGTTTTCAGGTGTAACTTGCAAGCTCTGGCTCGCCGGTAATTGCAAACACGGAGACACATGTTTGTTCAGACACGCAGAATCCACTACCCCAGCTACTGCGTACTCTCGTGACAGGTCCCCCGGCGTCAGGATTCTTACACCGGAGAGTGTCGTTTCACCGAGGTACGAGGTACCTCCTTCGCCAACCTTTGGAGATAATATCTTCATGAGGGCGCGTACTCCAATCCAAGATTCGCGCGATGCGCTTTACCGAAGTGAGTGAACACTTCAACTCGAAAGAAGATTGTTGAGGATGATGGGCTTCATTCGTTCCCCCCCCCCCCATAGTACGCTCCCCGAATTCACCTCTGTATCTGCCGTACGGCCGTTCTCCAGCTGAGATAGTAAATCCCATTCAGCATCATCGCATTTGGGATAACCCGACACCTCCATCGCGCGGTGCCGAGTCTTCATCCTCCTCATCGTCTCCGGAGGAGGAAGGGGTCTCGTCATCTGACACAGTAGATGTCAGTCTCGGCGGATTGACACTTGGGGACTCTGAAGGTGCTCTCATTGCGCGGGAGTACTCAAGAATTCAAACGGCGCTCCGCAGAGAGAGAGAGTCTAGGGTTAGTTCTTTCCAACACGCCGAGGAGGACGATGTTATCTACCAACGTTAGCTATTGACTTCCTCTTGCTTTTTTCTTTCAGTTCTAATGCGCATTCTGTTCATCACTTGTTCACGCTGCATAGCTCCCAGTTATTTTGTCGTTCCACGACGTTAGCAAACGTTTTCCAATTCTTCATCGGATCGGGCGGCGTCGCTTGTTATTATGATTCCCCACGAACTTTTATGCTCGTGTAACGATTCACGAATCGAAGTCGTTATGGTTCCCATCAAGGGTTGTTGCCATGTGTTGTAACCTGGCTTTCTTGTTTAGTAATTCCCACCTTCATTCTCTCTCCCATTTCCCAATGGTGTTCCTTCCAATCCCTGTCAACACAAATCATGATTCTGTAGTTTTGTTTTGCATGTTTGTTCCCCTGTTTTGAATTCAAAGGCCTTATCTCTCCTCTCCCTTCTTACTAATATGTTGATGCCAGGGATCAGGTGGATTACTTACATCAGGGGGCATCTGAATTCAAAAGCCCAGCCGCTGTTGCCAGTGCAATATCCCAGCCGATGCAAAAGCAAAGGAAGAGCTGGTACCAAGCAGTTGCATTAGACACGATCAGCGAGATATCGGCACCCGCAGCATGTCAAACTATGTAAAATGAAGAATCGATATCCGGCTCTTTCGCACCAACTCGTTTTGTCGACCTCTGGGCTTTTCCTGTCTCTTCCAGTATTCAATATGAAGTCGCGTCCTGGGGATCTAGCCCAAGATGTCGATCTTTGAGTTTCTGTGGCCAGCCCACCACTTCTCTATCAGCTGATGAAATGCTCGTCATGCTCATCAACGCAAGGTGCCTGTGCAATGCTGGGAGGGCAACGACGCGAGTGCGTTTGGGCAAATGGCTGCCCATTGCCATGGGCGGTCCTTATCATATGATCGAGGATGCATCTTTCCGGCCAGCCTAGGTCTTGATAGTCGCTGCCCTTCAATTCCGCACTCCCGGGATGACGAATGATGAACGTTTGTGGTCACGTCGAGATGCGTCCCTTTCTCGTGACCGTCCAAGATAGCCAAGAAAGCCAAATAGCCTTCATTAGGCAGGACGGATTTGCTCTAGTAATGGCCCCACTGGGAATGCGATGAGACATGAGGCTAGCTTTCCCGAGTGTGGGAAAGCAGCGACGAATAAAGTCTGATAAGTCGATCTCTACATACGATATCGGAACCCCTTTTGAGCGACGCTCTCGGGATTAGCGTTATTGCTCTCGGGTGAATTCATGTCACCTCTGGGGGAAGTCCATTTTCTGGTTCCAATGTGCCTTGTCAAGCGTGTTCACTCTCACGCTTGGTGTTGCAGTTGTGCTCATTGAAAATATCGTTAATTCTTGTATGGATTCTTCATGAGTTGAAATCCCCCTGCAACTACTCTGGTTAGTTGGATCATTGGTTTCAGTTGTGATGCGGCGTGGGAGGGGTAGTGTCTTATATAAGCGCTATGAAGGAGTCCAGGAAGGTGAACATTTCGTGTCGCCTCGCGAATAAGCTTGCGTTTCTCGGAGCGGGAGTCCTTCATGCAGGCATGGCACCATCCCCGCGGTGACCGGCATCCTTCCTCCCACCCTGTAAACGACCAGGGAACATCTTTTCAGCAGACCAACTAGCTCCTAGATCTGGCGGTTTCATGCAAGTGAAGGACTCGACTGCCACAATCCACCGACACAGCAACCCATACCTAGAATTGCGCTGATATCAGGTAATGGGACTAAGATGCGACACGAAAGTGTGAGATCAATGATTGGAGCTCGACTTCAACTTTACATATTAAACCAGACCTCTCAAGTCTTATCGGTCCTCAGTGCACGAGCCCTCGGGGCATATAGAGGACGCATTCGATGCCCCGGCCGGTAGAGGACCCCCTCCACCCTTGTTATAAGGCCCAGTGCTTTGCGACACCCCGCCCAGTGTTCGGTAGGCTTCCAATGACCGAGATGTTGCTGTTCTCGTAAGGCGACTTCATTTCCACACGGCCCCTACACCACACTGGAGTGTAAATGGCGTGTTACCGAAACATGCCGCGCTTGTCTAATCTCAGCCTTGAGATTTCTGATGAGATATTGATCAATATCAGACCGAAATTAAAAACAAGACCAAACACGCCGTCTGAGGGAGAGCAGGAGCTTCCCACCGGCTGAACTGGCTCTCTGAACGTCTCGATCACTTTCTCCGGCGTTTGCGATTGAACCGGTTTGAGTCAGAGAGCGCCGAATCTTTCTTTCCCTTATTTTATTCAGGGTGGCTCTTGTGTATAAATTGGCCAATACCCGGGATGTTTCCTCACCACCGCCATGGAGCCGCTCAGCGCAAGCGCACGCAGTTAGCTCTCTTTCTAGACTGCCTGACTGCTCGTTGCAAGTGGCGTTGACAGTGGGCTTCTTCACGGCACCCATCCCGCCATTTTTAATCCCTAGCGAACCTTCATTTTCCGTGCAACTCCGTCACGTAAGGTTACCTAAGCTGGGATAAGATTGCTGACTATCGGTTTTCGCGGATCCAGGATCAAAGATGTATCTTGACGATGGGAATCTACACGTCTTTGGCTTATTAACAACCACATTTTACAGGTCTACCGGCCACTATCCCCCACTCACATACTGCAATCAAGCGATTAGGTGATGCATTGCCTCATGAAACAAATCAGTTGACCGAAAGACAGAATGTGCTGCATTGAGACACTAAGTATGAAGCTGACGGGTAACCAAAAGTATTAAAGGAAAAGAAAAAGAAAGTGCGGAGAATAGTTAGACGGTCAGGTCATTAATGCCTAATACAGATTTTGCGTGTATGAGTATCAAGGAGTTGCGATCACAGGATGGTTCGAGAGAGAGAGGAAAGGAATCCAGAAACAAGGGTAAAGAAAGAGCAGGATCAAATTACGCCACTGCCAGGAGATCTGCATGCAGTGAGTAGGAATAACACACCCAAATGAAAGAAACGCTGTAACGCTACACAGAATACGCTACATCAAGCCCACTCACTCTCTTCCCAAATTCGACCCCACGAGCCACCATCCCACCTCCTAGAACTCATATCCCACTCGACGATATTCCTCTCAGTGCCAACATACATATAACGTCCACTCATATCAAAACATAACCCCGACAAGTGCATAGGCTCTGATTTTGTGTTATTACTCTGCGCAACATCATCCCACGAGTCCCTCCAGGTTGGGATAGTTGACGCGGTAAACGTGGGAGGAGGTAGGACAATGGTCGATCCCCCAATACTGCTACTGCTACGACTACTGCTGCTACTTCGACTACTGCTACTTCCTGACCTGGAATTAGAGCCGAGACTCCGAGAGTTCCGTCTGATCACAGGAATAGTGAAAGCAGAAGCGGAAACGGCAGGCACACCAGATGGATGATGTACGTCATGCCCAACACGCCTGCGTCGCTCGTGTGCATCATGTATCGTGTCTTCTTCTTCTTCTTGGTCCATCATGAGAAGATTGATAAAGTGCCTCCGCGTTCGGTTCGTTGGAAAGTCACCAGAGGGCGAAAGAGACAATGGACGAGATTGATGGGGGTGAGTGTGATAATTGTCACGGCCGTGCACTGAAGTGAATGGATCGGAAGAAGGTAACTGGGGGATAGAAGGATCAGATGTGCAAATTAGGGTATCGTCGATTGTGGTCGCATTCGCCGACTGCGGCTGCGATTGGTTGCGGGGTAGTGGAGTGTCTGAAGATATTGTCGTGTTTGGTTTCTCATCTTCTGCGACATACGGGGAGTAGGTATCCTCAGATTGCTGCTGATTTGAAGACGGGGCTGCTTCTGGGACGGGTGGTGGCGTGCACGATACAGATGAAGGTACACGAAGCACCGTGTGGGTATTAAAAGTGCGTGCGTCTACCACGTGTACATTGTTCATGTGCTGGAAAGGGGGCCGGTAACGTTAAGCAGCATGGTCAGGGAATGAAGGCTTAGATGGCCTCGTGCGTACCTCAGTGAACACAAGGAGCTCCCTTCCTCCATCACACGATCCGGAGCCTCCGGGGCTGAATTTGATACTTCTTACTCCCGTGTCAACAATGTGGCTTGCATCTTGGTAGTAGTGATACCCAGGAGTGAGGGACATCAAGAATGAGTTTGTGCCAGATGCAAGTGGAGCCGTTATTGGCTGCAAGTGAGGGTACGAGTCGAAATTTAGAGCAGGTGGTGCGCCAGGGATAGATAGGTGCTGTTGGGGCGATCGTGCTCGCCGCCTGCGACGTATGGATTCCTGGGAATGGAACCGTGCCATAGGTGCTGAAGAGCGAATATCCCAAATAATTGCCTGGCCGTCCTGAGTGGCGACGGCAAACTTGAGGCCATCTGAGGACCAGGTCGTTGAAAAGCCCGCATCGAGACCACCTGTGTTTGCGAGGATAAATTGATGTCACTTGAGAGGTGCGCCTTTTATGTACCTTTGTACGTCGCTATTGGTTCAAATGTGATAGTGTCACCTCCCCGCACATCGTGAAGGAAGACGTCATCAGTATCTCCCACAGAGAGAAGCGTTCTCCCGTCCGGCGAGATGGAGGCTAGTTGAAAATCTTGAGTCGAACAAAATTAGATGAGGACCAACTGGGCACTCACCATGGTTAACGCAAGTTTTGAGCTCAGTGGAACCGGCTCTACTCAGCCGCTGCCTCTTTTTCCCGAATGGCATTGCCTCTGTCCTCGTGGCAACATTGTACACCCTCAAAGAGCGATCGTTGTTGCTGATGAATAGCCTGGGTGTGGTAACTCCGGTTGATTCGCTCCAACGTCCGGTTGCCTCGTATGGAGATGCGCCCATGGTGAGGTTTGTGATAAAAATGGAATTATTGATGGATCCCCGCAATTGTTGGGAGATATGTAATGATGTCGTTCCTTCCATGGAGTCCAGAGGCGCAATGTAGATCTCTGCCCGTTGGCCGCCAGCGGCTATGAGACCAGACCTATGATGATGGTTGCGAGATTTTAGCTTCCTTCTGATGACTGCAATATTACCCCACACACCCTGATGCAACACAAGTGGGAGCAAACCCGACATTTGTCAAGCGTCTCTCGGGCTATAAATAGAATATAACCATAAATCGTTCATGAATTTTCAATATTCGAAGAATTTTCCTTTGCTGCACATACTTCATGAGGCCGTGTAATATCCCGAGTTGAGAGTCCATGAGCAGTGGCATAAACAAGCTTTCCTCGCTCAGTGGGGCAAGCTACGAGGTCTCTGAGCTGCGTATGCTCAATGTTAATGTTTGCGGAGATGCTGTGTGTGGGGGCTTCAGACACTTCCTGCTCACTGATTTACAAGCCGGGCGTAGGGCACCGCGTCAGCAATAAATAAGGCCGATGGTCGTAAACGGAGACTCACAGAGAATCGTATGCCATGCTTAGGGGTCACCTATAGCGCTCGAGCTCCAGCGAGCAAAGAAAAAAAGGGGATATGAGAAGTTGAAGAGGAGATGAAAGATGGGCAAGTGAGCGCCGTTTTGAACAGCCTGGCGTTTGAGCGAAATATCATTAATACTGAATAATTCAGCTAACACGGAAGCAAATCAACTCCTTCGGTTGAATTGGGGATCTCTTTTTAAGTCACGTTACCCAGTGAGTCACGCCTTCTGGGTTCAAGCGGTCATCCCTGCCCTCCGCGGCATGGCAAAACCACCAGTTTCATCGATAAGAACAATGCCTTTCTTAGTTTTTCAAGCTGTTCCCGCTTGAAACGAACCCAAATTTAGCAAATGAATATTCTTGCCGGACAGACCCTGTTCTGTCCGAGAGTGGCCTCAACCGCCCTGAAAACCGTCTTCGCGAACAATTGATTATGCCCAAACTGGTCATGTTTGGTTCACAAGCACAGCTCACTTTTGGCCTTTCAAATGCTGGTAACCGAGCACCAGGAGGCAATGGCGTCAACGCCCTCAGTGATCTACTTATCATATCAATATTAATTCCACCACCATTTCACAAGCGCCAGTCACTCATTAACCGCCAACCTTTCTGCTACCTGCTTAAACACACGTGCACCGCAGGCCGCGCCCGGTGGCGCATTACAGCAAAAGTGCCTCGGCGGGCACTTCCAAAGTGTTGCCCGCAGCATTATCATAGCACGTTGGAATCAGCTTCCTCACGTGGGCAGCAGAAAGCCCCAGCGCCAACGCTTCTACACTAGCACGCTGTCTTCCTTTCAGCGATAGTAAACCAGCTAATCTTCAAACATGATCTTGAAATTCTCCACCACCTCTTTACTGTCCGCAGCCCTCCCTCGGAGTGCTCCGCTTGCGATCGCACTCTTGCGCTTTTGAATCTGAATAATGCGTTCCTCTACGGTATGTTTTATCTATATCACAGCTAGTCAGGTGCGCCCTGGACACCGGAACACCGTCACTCACAATGAATTTCGTTACCATCACAGGCCGATCCTGTCCGATTCGATGAACCTGGAAAATCTTCGGTGAGTTTGGCTGTGCGCCGACGCGAAATTTGGGCACCACGAACTCACCCGATCAACGGCTTGGTCTTCCACCGCTTCATTCCACCAGCAATCCATCTACATGTTGACAACCGCCCTAGTAAGCGAAATTGGAAAGACACCCTCGATCACGTACCATGAATACGAAGTTAGCTGTCGTCAAATTAAGCCCGACTCCACCGGACTTCAACGACTGTTCGGGCATCATTCACCCAAGATTTTGGCCGTCATCAATATTAACGAACAACCAGTTCAGAGATCAAACCACATGATACAGCCGTTTTCGGCTTAGTTGTCACGTGATCCGTTTTGATTCCGCCCTTGCTCGTTGCCCAAAAGCAGGGCTCAACAAAGAGTGCACCATGTCTCAGCAACCACATAAGCTAGTCACTTGCGGTTTGCTGCAAAACATTTGTATATCTATTACACCCGGACCTTTTTTAGCGATAACGATAATTTTTATTTTTCATGATTTTAGGTTTTACCCCTTTTACACGATTTTCTCGACAACGGCTGGATAGAATGGGCTGTAAATTGGGCAGAAATAAGTCTCAATGTGTCCCTCGGGACCTTTTTTTTCTTTAGTAAATACGTTGCGTTTTGAGTGTTTTATTACTCAAATGCTTTCTTTGATAATGGAAATCCGTTGTACATAGTTTTCTCAATAACCACTGCGTGGAATACGATTAAACTTATGCCAAACACACTTAAGTAATATATCTTAGGATCCCCTTTTTTTCAAGTCAATCGGTTGCTTTTTCCGCTGGCATGAGCATGTATAACCGCGGGGAATGTGTAAATGATAAAAAAACGAAAATGCAACCGATTAACTTGAAAACAAAAAGGTCCCGAGATATATTGCTCAAGTGCTTTCTGCGTAAGTTTCGTTGTATTTCACGCAGTGGTTATTGAGAAAACTATGTACAATGGATTTCCATTACCAAAGAAAACGTTTGAGTAATAAAAAACTCAAAACGCAACGTATTTACTAAATAAAAAAAAAGGTCCCGAGGGACACATTGAGACTTATTTCTGCCCAATTTACAGCCCATTCTATCCAGCCGTTGTCGAGAAAATCGTGTAAAAGGGGTAAAACTTAAAATCATGAAAAATAAAAATTATCGTTATCGCTAAAAAAGGTCCGGGCGTAATAGATATACAAACGTTTTGCAGCAAACTGCAAGTGACTAGCTTATGTGGTTGCTGAGATATGGTGCACTCTTTGTTGAGCCCTGCTTTTGGGCAACGAGCAAGGGCGGAATCAAAATGGATCACGTGACAACTAAGCCGAAAATGGCTGTACCATGAATCAATGACTAGCCCGAAGTGGGAAGATATAGCACGCACGATCATAAATACCCTTGCCTCTCGCCCTGGTTTGACGAACTCTTCGATAGCACGAGCTCTTTGGGGTTGCGACATTGTTCCATCGAGTCTACTCCACGCGAAGCGTTCTCGGTCTAATGCTCGTGATATCAAATCCAAAAAGGACGTCCATTGGCTAAAGACGACGGCTCGGAAACACGGATCTTGGCCTCGTAACGCTCGGAGAGCTGATACCAGCGCATCCAGTTTTGTGCTGCTCTCGAAATTATTCTTGCGCAGGGTGAAGCTGGGTGAAGAATGTATGACGATATCTGTGTCCGCTGAAGTCGCGCGAATGGAATTCCTATGTTTACGGACGACTTCGAGTAGTTCGGTTTCCTGTGATAGTAGTGAATGAAGCGGCTTAGAACTGGAAGAGAAGCCGGATAGCTCCTAAGCGTGTTTACCTGTGCAGGTCCTGAACAAATGGGGCACGTTCCAACTTTTCCTTCTGACTCCAATTTGCGAAGGTGCCCCACGATGCAGGCTTTGCACCTATGGTCGATAACCAGACTCGAACGCACATGCCAACCGTGAAAGGAGTGATCGACTAACCCTGTATGTTTGCAATCAGAAACGAGGACTTGATCGTCCTCCATCGTTCGAAACATATTCGGGCATGATCTAGCTTCTTCATCTTCATCATCATAGTTTCCTAACTGTTGCAGAACAGAGTGGGCGTATGCATCATCATCTTTGGTATCAATCCGGATGTCATCATCGTCCTCAGGAAATTTTGAATCCCGGACGAGTGCAGGATGACAAGCAGCTCGTCGTAGCCTATCGCCTCGATGCTCATCATGACGCCAACAAAGAGAACATTCATGATTTTTCCACTTACGTCATAATTCGAGCCAGCATGCTTGTAACGTTTTTCGTCAGCTGTCCGCTTGCGTTCAGCTTATCGTAATCACGCTTCACAGCCCTATAAATGGTGTGATATAATTTCTCTTCCGCTTCTGACAGCTCCAGGTGTTTGATCTCGATCGTCTTCGGAGGTAGCTGGACGATCGGATTGCCACTTGCATCCCGTGTTGTCTTTTCCCGGCGGAGTAACACAGTTTCCAAAATGACTTGCACGACATCGATAGCTCTAAATTTAAATCAAGGTGATCCACTCAAGAAGTGCCATCAATCTTCCAGTAATGACTTTACCTAGGGTCTTTGTCCAAAAAGGGCTTTGTGATAAAACTTCCCGAAGTGAACGTTAGCGTCAATAA
>NW_024067514.1:0-22486 GCF_015039405.1 Cantharellus anzutake | reverse complement strand
AGGCATTCGTCCCCCCACCCCTTAAAACGCCATTGCTTTTTGTCGTTGGGAAGAGGGATCGGGGTTACGCGCGCGATCTCGATCTACTACCTAAATTCCAACATTGCCGCCTTGAAAGGCACGAAGGAGGTAAGGCTGAGTGCACAGACAACGCCATTACCACAATATCACATATTCCATCCATCAGGTCACCTAGTTCCTACCCGAGGAGATTGGCCGCGTTTCTTCAGTGATTATATTCGCGCTTATGACCAGTCAAGTGTCATTTCCCCATCAGAAGTTCCTTCCCCTCTTTTCACCCCCGCTTTCTCTCTCGACATAACAATCCATGACAGATCTAAATTATGAATTGCAACGACATGCGCCGCACTGTTGGACGAAATCCATATGTTTCTTAAGGTGTTCCTTGTTTCCTGAACTTAGTGATGGCATGTCAGCTAGATGGAAGGCCAGGTGGCGGCAGAGTTACCGGAGCAGAGCCAACGGTAATGGTTAGAGAATAAGTGCTGTTATTAGCTTGGGATACACCCTAAATCTGACTATCCGACGGAGTTTTTGGTATAATATTGTGCTCCCAGATACATAATAGCTATTGGCATAGCAATCCTACATCACGAGCGCCGTCGGTCGGCTAGCCAGCAGGACTTGGGTACGTCGGGGGACCTTAGCGCACAAAGCTTTAAAGCCCATGTTTCATGTCCCATTTATTCCTTTCGCGTTTTGTACGATGTCAGGTTACGCTTCATTGTTCTCAGCAGCGCATGGGGCGCGTTCCTGACAACTTTACCAGGAGCGTGATATCCATCGAGTTTGGTGTCGTGCTCAGACTGCCCGCGTAAGATTGTAACTATAAGCACATCTGATATTCGCGAGGTCTAGCATCAAGCTCGATGACATGGAGGCCGCTTTCGGCCATTCGCCAGTTCTCCCACATGTGACCCGAAAGTCAGAAGGTGGGAGGTTGGAACCAATGAACCCACGAAATTGACCCCTCCTAGTTGTGCGCATGTCAGGACGTATGCGGTCTCGAACTGTGCATCTCTGTAGCAAGAGGTCGTAAGCTTGACCCCTCACTACGCCCAGGCTCAACGGCCAATTGAATGGCACCCACACGTCTCTCAAAGGACGGCGACACTGGGCACTGGATAGCAGCCCGCCGAACTAAAAAGGTCTGGCGCTAGTGAAACCTTTTCTGTGATCGTATGAGGGAAAAAAAAGCAACGGTGTTCCTAGACATGGATCGGCTTTCGGGGGTAATGGTGCGCGTGCAAGGCACTTTTCCAGTGGAATTGCATGAATGCGCCGTCGCAACCCTCCGAGGATTCGAGTTACATCGTGGATTACCTTCTGCACCCAGTAAATGGGCAAGGCAGTATAGTATTGACCAACAAGAAGTTGGACTCTGGATTTCCTGTAGACGAGCGTGGTGAGAAGAAGTGACGGGCAGGCTCTGTCGGCTAGTGTCTGCAGTGTACAGTTGATACTCTGGGATATCAGGTGCCATGATACATATCTGCTCCCTTGCCAAACCCTCGTATTCTTGTTGAGCAGTTGAATGCTGGCCGGAAAGGCACCCGGACATCCGGTGGGGATGTTTGGGAGTAGGAAGGGTATTGCTAACGGTGGAGTCGTTTTTTGTCTTCCAACGCACCGGAAAGCTGGATTCACGAGTCCCCGTTTGGATAAGAGGGCTGACCAAGATCCGTAGTAAAGTAAATCAGAACCTAGCGACATTCGCCGAGCTAGCACTCCCTCACTTCAGCAAGTACAGGGGCACTATACGGTAACTAGTATACGTAGTATGATGCTTGCACATCCGGCGCCATATTCGGGTACAGGAGCAAAGAGATGGGCGCAGAGAAGTGGTCAGGCGTACACTTGAAACATTGTGTCCTCTGTATCAAGGGCTGATAGTAGGCAGGTGACCAGCCTTTAGGCTGATAAGGCAGTGGTTCGGCTTTGCCTCAGGGATTCGCTTAGGCTGAGTCACATGTGCGTTTGAATTCCCACTGGTTATCTGATAACGGCCAAGATAATTCGACTCGCTTTTTCAGCCGTCTCTTTCCACATCACCGCCATGTCATCGTCAACGCTCTATGCGCAGAGTAGGTTTGGAATCTATAAGGAAGGTCGCTGAGGCTTATTCAGCACCTCTATAGCTACAAAAGAATGGATCGTCCCCCCGCGGCCGAAACCAGGACGGAAGCCCAAAACAAAAGGCGAAGCAGGTGTCGCTAACGGTGATGAAGAAGAGTCAAAAAGAAATCAAAACAGGTGTGTGAACATATAGCCCTCAGCATTCCACGGTCTCTCAAAGGCCATCTTTCGAAAGAGCATCTCAGCGAGCTTTCCGCGAGAGAAAACAGAGCCAACTAGCTGATCTTCAAGCCCTCGTGGAGAAGTATGAGCGTGGAGAAATTGAGCGTAATGTCGCACTCCAGACAGTCGCGAAACAACTTAAGGAAGAGAATGAACTTCTCAAAGCCGAGAATGCATTATTGAAATCTGAGAATAGCTGTCTGAAGGCTCAACTAGCCGCGAAAGCAAACGACCTCTTCCAAAATGGCGGGGAAACGTCCCAAAAAGGCCAAGGCCTGGCTGCCCCTTCGATTCCATCCGAAAGTTCATTCAGCGCCTCGACAAAGAGACGGAAGCGACGTGCCAATGATGAGATTAGTGCGGATGGGATTCCCATATCGGAGACTCGGAAACGGTCAAAGTCCACGAATCGTACGTCACCTTTTGATACAAACCGAATATTTCCATAAAGACACGAACAATAATGGATCCCTATCTAGGCACAACATCAGTAGGACCCTCCGAAAGCGAAGCCACTTCGCAAACAATTCAATTACCTCATGTTTCTGCGGTCCCACTCCGTTCTCGCCGTTCTTGTCGTTCCCCAGCTTTCTCTCAGAAATACTGGCAATGGCACGTAGAGACCATCTCCGTCCAGCCTTCGGACCCCTTCGAATCAGTGGTCGACGAGAACTGCACAGGAGATCCCTCTAATTGCCCGGCCTGTGCCGACATTCCTTCAAATCAAGCATTCTGTGCTGCTCTGGGGGATGTATTTGGTGGCGTGCAAGCAGACGCCGAGATTCGGCGCGCAAGTCCTTGTCCATCAGGACCTCCTGATTCAGCCTCTGCCGTCGATGATGTGACACATGAATCTCCGCACAAGGCAGTAGCCCGACGTCCTACGCCTCCCATCTCCATACCTATCTCATCGCTGTGCTGTGGCGATCCCAAGTTGTGTGGTGGCGGAAATTGTGGACCACATGCTCTTCTCCCTCCAATCCTCTCTATCGAGACATCTTCGGTGTCTACGCTCACCAGCCCTCAGCAAAGTGCGACAGTCTACAGTGTTGACTGTAGTATATCAGGGAGGAGTCGGGAAAGCACTCTTTTCCTTCCACCCATAACTACAAATCAAGATGACCAAGGTGCTTCTCTGGGAAGTAACGCCACAATCCCCTGCAACCATGCTTGGGCACGACTTAGTGCTCACCCAAATATCGATTCCGCTGATTTAATGTTACTCGCGGAGGTCGTAGCGTGCAGAGACCACTTACGAGTCGAGTCTAATGCTCGTGACGAGGTGGATAATGGTGGTAGTAGCGGCCGTGCTGGCCGGAGGGAGCGGGTGGTGAGGGTTACTGAGGAGGGATTGAAGGATGCCTTGACGTTGCTAGATACGATTGGTTCTAGTAGATCTCAGCTATGAAGACACATAATTATTGTGTGTTTTGATACTGCCGTTAGGCTTTTGCCCCTTGGCTAAAATGGGCCGTTGGTTGGTTGACAGCTCTCATTCCCCATACTGATAATAAAGATATGGATACGTATATCGTATATTAAACTACTCCCTATCGTCCCCTTGAGGTGTGCCCTCCCTGGGCAACCCCGAAATCCACTTCGCCATCTTTTCCAGCTCCCTTTCCGCTGCAGGACAGCAGATGCTCACAAGACACCAATCATGAAACATCTCTGGCTCCACGCTAACTGTCACCCAAGAACCACGTTTCTCACTCTTCCTCCCTTCTTCGATGGCCTCTATGTCCTGGACTTCCCCGCAGTCTTTCCGAATCCGTTCAGCAGTAAGTATCACCTCATCATACAAGACCTCCTTCCCTCCTATGGCAAAATAAGCTCTCGGGTAATTCCCAAATGAGCATGCTTGCTCCAATGATGTCGAGTGGTTCGCTTTGGGATCCTCGCCGGCTTGGGAAGGTGGACGCCACGCAAGGTCAAGAGATCCAGGAGAAACATAGGGATTCCGAGCAGCTTCTTCTTCCGTCATAGTTATGCCCCTAAACGCCTTTGACCCATGAGCAGATGGCGTTGCGTCCGTTCCGCGTTTAATTATGTCAGCTTTCCGATTCCTCACAAAAGAACAGTTTTCTCCATACGGAGATTTGTCAGGCCAGTGCGTGCACCCGACGTCGCACCAAGGGCTCTGCAGCAAGATCGCCCCTGGTATAAGATTTGCAGAAGAACTAGCATTTATAGCGGGTCGGTCGGAGGCGAGGTCTCGCAGATAACGAGTAAGACAAAGGGCAATATTTCCACCTGCTGAGTCACCGGAGAGGATGATGTTGGATTGATGAAAACCGACAATATTGACGAGATAGAGATACGCGCTAAGAGCGTCTAGTGCCTGGGTTGGAAATGGATTACATAGCTTGGGATGATGTGGAGGGGCGCGAGCGAGGCGATATTCAATGGAAAGGATACGGCGGACGGGATGAAAAGGTTGCTTTGAGCAATGCGATAGGAGACTACGAGGTAGAGCGCTGAATGAGGATTTCGGCTGAGCTGAGCCCATCTATTGACGTTGAGTTATGGACACAGAATGAAACAAGATAGTAGAAATGAGGAACGTACAATGTATGCGCCTCCGTGGAAATGAAGTACGACCTTCTCCCAGGATGAGGCTTATGGTCGCCCAGTCCACCCTCCAGACGCTCACCCCACCAATACCCAATAACAGGGGCAACATCGACTTCATTTTTTTCCATCCACTCCTTGAGAACCCCACGTATTTCATTGTCGCTTATGGCAGGAATCTCAACAACTCGCGCCTCATTTCCATTCTTCTCGAGCTGTTTGTTCGAAGGCGGAGGCTTGTCGTCCTTTATCATAACAGAGAATAGCCCAGTCTGAGTACTGACGGTTTCGTAAACCCTTATAATTTGAACGGCGACTGTAAACCAGAGCGGCCAAGTGGCTGAAGGTCGATGGGATGAGGGTGTATACCAGAGAAACCATGGTAGGATAGAAACAACGACGCCGAGGACAACGATTACGAGATAAATAGTTTTTATTGGCTGGTAGTGATATGGGAAACCCATTGTGGAGAACGGTCTGAGTCTTTGAGAGAGCCGGGAATGACATCATAGCGGGAGCGACGGTTCCGCTATCTGAATCATCCTCGGTCTCAGTCTGAGAATAGCTGTACGCGGCAAACACCCAATACATTACAGGCCACGAGTCAAAAGCATCGATGACTGCTGAGGGAGACAATAAACGAAGCAAATGAAGACAGTTGGGAGGATTAGGACGTCACTGAACAAAGTGATTAACGATATAATGCTGTTGGACGGAACGGACTTTTATGTGATGTGATCTCAAGGTTCCGGAGAGCTGACATTGTGTAAGTGCAATGTGATATATGACAATGAGTACGGAGTGGCCTCCGATAAGAGACACGCATGCCAGTGAATAGACCCTGCGCTGTTGACTCTAGGTTTGGCAAACAGACATAAGCGAAGCAGTAATCGGTAACCGTACCCCGAGGGTTTTATAATCAGTCGTGGATGGTCCGGTGTTGAGCCGAATGCCATGTGAAAGAACAGTCGAAGCAAGACCGAATGAAGAGAGTATGTCTTTGGACTCAGTGCCATTTTCCTTTTACTATCCACGCCATCCATTTGGACGGCGTCTGAACGAGAGATCAGCGAGCAGCACATCGTAGTAGTGGGCTCTTGGGACTCCAATTGAGGGCCCACTTGTTTGAGACCCACGACTGTGGTGGTGAGTTAGGACTGACGAGACATGTGCGACCGATCTGTACTGCATTTGAAACGATCTACTCCGTGGCCGCAGAAGCGCGCCAGCAGCATAGCAGAGGCCATAAACATGAAGACTGACGAATGGAGAGTTGCACTTCCCACGACCTTCAAATTGCTCATCGAAAGCATTAACAACTGGCACACATTGGTATTCCCTTTGCATCGCAGGTGTGAGGTGTGGGCTGGGAAAGACCTCAGGCTCTATCCCAGTGGGGAGAGGCTCTTTGTGGTCGATGGCGGACGTTGACGGAGGCACGCTGGAAGCGACCAATGCAAAAGTCACAGACCTATCACGGACCGTGGTGCATATGACACGCTGCTTACTTATTTCCAAAAGCGCGCGTCCGTGACTTGAACCTTTTACAACCCTTCATAAGCGATCTACACACATCTTTAAACATTGCATGCTGAATAGAAATGTATGGGGTGTCCTGATTGTCGACAAAGTGCACACCCATCCATACTTGTCATTGTGAATTTCGACCACAATTTCTAACACCAGATTTCCGAGTGGAGACGGCGGTGTGGGAAGATACGAGGTGCGGCCATCACTCTGGTGTCCCAGATCAGAGGTGTTTTTTAGACGATCCAGTTCCACAATTTGCTCTGAGTGTGCCTTTTTGATCGCTGATGGAGCCGTAGGGGACATACCTAGCCATTCTCTTACGACAAATGAAACCACGATAGGAATTAAAACGAGTCGCGTGCACCGCCTTCGATTTATCTTACACTAAATAATGTTGCAATGTGGGATATGTACATGGTTATGAAGGACGACCCAGTTGTAACGATAACAAGTCATTAATTTGAGGACGCTCTGTTTTATCTGTCGTTGACGACATTGACGCTCGTGGTTTGGGAAGAAAAGAGAGAAGTGGCAGGAAGTAAACCAAAATGAAAAAACTGCGGCACTCTGGATTCCCATGTAGTCCCCTACCATAGTACTAACTAAGCGGTACTCGGCTTAACTTCGCAGATCAGACGGGATGCGGTGCTTTCCGAGTCCTATGGCCGCAGACGGCCTGCACCGTATTCCCACCCCTGATGAATTATCGATACCGCTTGTGGCAGTCCGTCATTAATGGAGCGTGGGTGCGGTCCTCGGGACAGCTGAGACGAAGGAGGGTTAGAATTCGAACGAGCAGCTGGGGAGAGAGAGAACCGTTGACCTATATACATGCTTTCAATCCACTTGTCTTTGAACCCCCCAGATATTGATATTCATCAGACGTGGGAATACGGCCTATCCCATCTGCGGCCATAGGACTCGGAAAGCACCGCATCCCGTCTGATCTGCGAAGTTAAGCCGAGTACCGCTCAGTTAGTACCATGGTAGGGGACTACATGGGAATCCTGAGTGCCGCAGTTTTTTCATTTTGGTTTACTTCTTGCCACTTCTCTCTTTTCTTCCCAAACCACGAGCGTCAATGTCGTCAACGACAGATAAAACATAGCGTTCTCAAATTAACGACCTCAATCTGATTGCCCGTGACGTCACCCATGCTATCTAATCACTGGAGTCGTCTCCGCGATCGGAGATCGATTCTTCTAGTAACTGGATCCTTCCGTCGCGCAAGTATTCTTCTGAACGGTATCACAGTCTTGTGAAATCCGAGCGTTGAAAGAGGCCAGATATCTCAAGTTAGCACTCGGAGACCCTGCGGCAATGGCACATTGTACATATCAATCGTGTTTTAACTTCTACGCCTAGTTTAGGTTCTCATGCAAGCAACTTGGTTGACAATGCCTTCCCCCACTGTTTCACATTATCTTCACTCGCCCTCACTCAGGCCCGGTGGCGTCTATGTACTACACAACAAAGTATCACAGTATGTTCGCTCTGCGCTGTACATGCAAAGCCAGCTCTTGAAATGCAATCCATTTTTCAATGTATGCATGCAGTGCAGGATTTTTTTGCAAAGCAAAGCGAGCAATCTATGACGAGATTTGTTGGAGCGTGAAGGTGTAAAAGGGTTGCAGTGGGTAGTTTATCAATCTATTTTAAATGAGCTTGTTCCCGGTGGTGATCAAGCTTCCATTGTGCAGTTGGCGTTCGTGACCGTTTGTGTTGATGACCGATATCATGTGTGTTGACGTATATAGCAACCCGACGTGGCGCACCGAGTCACACATATTGCGACTACCGGCCGCACTGGCAGCGAGATGGATCCTATTATCTCTCTAACCTCGCGTTGCGCGCCACTTTGTATCTCTTTTATCTTGGCTGGCCACCCAAACATGTATATAATGTCCGCGACTTGGCCAGAACACGACATCTAACTATCGGATTGATATCGCGTTCAGACACCTGCCGGCTGATAACAATGTGTCCAGTTCAATTTCATTATAATTATTAGGGAACTACATTCCACTGCTGGAATGCCATACATCAGAACAACGTCCAGAGGTCAAAGTCCTGGGTCGAAATGGAAGTGAAGGATGAATGAAAATCCGGGGCCTGCCACTTGGACTGACAGTGGTCTCAAACAGTGAGAGGTGCAGTTGCAGAAGTCGTTGTTGAGAGTGATAGAAAGCGCGTCCCATTGGACATGGAAAGAGCCAATCAGCTAACCTGATTGACAGGATTCGAGTAATAGGAAAAGTGGATGTTGAAGAGGGCACTGACATGTGGCCGTCCAATAGGTAGATGTGTAGGCAGGACCCAACGTCGAAATGGAAGTGAAGGATAGATGAAGACCCGGGGGGCCGCCATGTGGACTGGTAGTGGTGCCAACCGGCCGGTAGGAGCGAGGCTAAAGGACGCCATGGATGCTAGGCGACCAATCGGAGCGCTTCGACCGTAGCTCTCCCCAGCTTTTAGTATATGTAGAGGACACTAGACACGCCGGCTGCTGTCGATGTCATGATGCCAGAGACAGCAGAGTGCTGCGATCAAATTGTTGGGCTCTTAGCCTACATGAGGCATTCCCATGATGAAGTTTCTGGTTAGGGTGAAGGTGCATGTTGTGACCTTTGTTGTGTATTTGTATCGGCGCTAGGTTTTTGGTTCTGGTTTTTCGGCTCTGTCCTGTATTTTGCAACATCACTTTGGCGTCCGCTTGTGCCACCACCCCACCTAATCCGGGTTTCAGAGGCTGCGGTTGTCGGGGCCGTCGCCACGCCACTTTTTTGGTGCCCATCGGTCGCGCACAAGTGTGAGTCATTTGCTTCGGTACCGAAGCGTGTGAAATTGGTCCCGCCTTTATATTTTATTCCTCTTTTACGTATCGTCCACCTTGCTCCAGCCATGTCCCTCCAATACCTCCATCTGGATGTACTAATCGAAATCCTGAGCTATATCGAAGTCCGCGATATCCTTTCCATGCAACGCGTGAGCCTCAGATCGTCCGTCGAGATTCACTTGTTCATTGTCAACTGATTTGCAAACAGACTTGCAAGGATATCGAGAGAGTTACTCAGCTTCATGCTGTATGGAAGAGTGTTCTAGAAAACCAAATAATTCCCTCTGGTCGATCAGTTCCGCTACCTTCCAATGCCCCTCTCTCTGCTCATTCCGCACGCGATCTTAAACAAGCAACAATATATTCCATGCGATTAGGACGCAATTGGACGTCCGCAGAGCCCAGGGTGTTCGCGCGTACCCAGTTCTACATAGGAGCGCCGGCTACCTACGTTCAGATTACATTCTTCATCCCAGGTCATGGCGGAAAGTATCTACTGGCCGTCAGTGGTGGCAATCGCGTGTCGATATGGCATCTGGGATTGGATCTTAAAAGAACCTGGAAAATACTTGGCTGGAATATTCAAGGGGAAATTGTCGATGCGGTTCCCAACAGTGGCAGCGGGGCTCGCGCAACGATAGCTTTATCGTACGTTGCAAACCAGTGCGTCCTTCGAAAAATCCTTCAAGTATGAGTTGAATGACCAATATACTCCAGACATAGATACACCACTCTATACAACCTGACCTTTTCTGGTGATGGGAGTGGACACGCAACAGCTACCTACGAGCAGATATTCGAGGGCGAACTCCCTGGTCGACTGAAGATCCTTCGCGGAAATCTTGTTGGTTTGTACAAAAGGTCTCACCTCCAAGGATATCTATTCAATTATGAGAGCCAAGTGATGATCGAACTTAAGGGCGCAGAGCCAACGACTCAACATGTCAGTCAGAATCCATCATCCACGTCGTTACTTCTCATCCGGACTATGAGCTTACGCAATTCTTTCATTCTATCTGGCAGCACGGAACATGTTTGGCGATGGAAGTTCTAAGCGATTGCGTTATAATGATTCAACCTCAGAGCGTCAATATTTTTGCATTGCCTGAGGTCGCGCGGGACACCGAACCTCCACCAGCGGAAACAAAAGTGTTCCAGGCACAACATATCTCTACCGCCTTCCGTCCCGGAAACTCAGATTGGCACTCTGGCGTTATTATTCCCTACTGTGCTCCATATCCAGCACAACGTGCAACTCATCCCTCCCACCCTATCTCCCTCCTCATCCGCGAAAAGAGTGCAACAATCCTGAGTCATTTCTTGGTCTATTGCCCACCGGATCCTCAACCATTTGTCGTTCGTGCTCGTCGCTCAAACAACGACCCGCGCCCTCGTGATTTCACCGAACTGCCCCTCTGTATAGCTCAAATTCGTAATGGTGTGCGCCAACATTTTTTCCCCGATGTTATGGCTTCCCCGATAAGCGGAAGAGGGATATGGTTAGAAGGTTCTCCCACTGAGGAGAGATCGACCGAACAACTCGTCCTCTTCAATGCATCTGAAGAGGTTATAGATGATGACTTGCGATTAAGTGACATTGGAAAACCTGACAATAAAAAGCGTACTCATAAAGGAGCCACGATCGCAGCCAAAGAGATGCCGCATGCTGTCAAGGATTGTACATATTGTTCTTTCGATGACGGGACCGGAAGAGTAGTTGTCGCTCCTCGTCATGGACAAGTCCGCATCCTGCAGTTTGGGACCGCGTGAAACGACACTGTAACTAGTCTGTACAATAGTTCTGTTAGGGCCAAGGACCCCATTGTGAATACTAAGCTGGCTTATTCTGAGTCGTTCATCCCCTGGCATTTTTTATACCCGCAGGTTGCTTTGGTTTACTCTGCACCGAACATTCGAAACTTGCTTCATTACTTGTCTCTACTTGTCTCTGCTCTTTGCACCCGATCTTTCACATCCTACTTCCACGTCTAATATACCCGATAATGATGAGCAGCAACCCGTATCTTTACTTTGTCCCCCACTCCTACGTTCGCTCAGTTTCATTCGTACAATTCGGTGAGGTCTTCTGCCACAATCGCCCAATGGAGCAATAGCTTTTCTCGCTTCTGAGTGAGTACGCACACCTTGGCGTGATTTACTGCGTACACGGGGATGTGATTACCCAGAACATAAAAGCATCCTGGCTCACGTTCCTGTGGGCAACACCGACTGGGCTCATTGTGTTGAAACTCTTGCTTTCTTGGGAGTCATAGTACGCTGTGGCGAACTCACAACGTGATGTTGAGACTGTGGCGTCATATTTCCTTTCATGGTATTCCTGCTACCAATGTCAGTGCGCCATTGAGGCGACTGCATATAAAAGCAGTAAAATAATTTTTCGCTTTCGTCTCCCTCGGTCCAACAACGTTTGATTGAAGTGAGAGTTCACTTTCTTTTCGGGTTGGTCTTTATGACTGACGCCCACTCATGTAACTATCTCGCATACGCCACTAAGGGTAACTCCATCAATGTATTAGAATGGTAGCGCTGCGATTTGCGCTAGCGTGTTACGCTCAGTCAAACGTGGTTGCACTATAAGATTGAACACTGTGTGTTACGCTAGGATACCGTCCACAATCAATGGACAGCTGAGCGACAGCTCACTGGTGTCCAGGTAATATGCAGCTCTTAATTGGGAGTAGATACATTTTCCTTATTGATTCTCATTTCGTGGCCTCGACGATTCGGTCGGTACTCGAGGGAACTGATAGGCCACCAAAAGGTCCACGCACGAGGTTTTTCAGGACGTTTGGCGATGTAGATCTATGTAAAAGAGGTGCGAGCACTAGGCTGTATGACAGACAGCATCGAGTCCTTTCGGCAATCGGTCCCAGCTTTTGGATTTGTTCCCACGCTGTATCGAAAGATTGAATGACTCACTTCGTTAGGCCGTTGGGCCACTCTCTGGAAGTGTCCACACTGCAGGTTGTCTACCGTGAGTCGCCGCGTTTACTACCTCAATCTAGAGGGCTTGTGCTGTCCTTCATATCGTCACTCTGCACCGGCATTTGCACACAAGAACTGTCGTGCTCTTAGCAACGAACTAAAAAGGTGAAGGATGCGGTTGTTCTAACTAGCACCAAGACTGCAACGGAAAGTTATTGGGCTACTGCTCATCAATCCCATTGGATGCGCTCTGCATATCGTCGAATATCCGAAACGAATGAATCCTCTAAAAGGCGCACTCAGAACGATTGCGATGAAAGTCAACAGGGCGATGGGCCTCACCTATCTCGTTCCCATACCCAGCGGCAACCTTTAGCAGAATCTCATTCAATCCTCGAGACCCCAAAATGTCAATATGATCGCCCGTCGTTGCACCACCTCTCAGGTCAAAATCTTCTGGCCGATGGGACAGCTTAAACGATCGTGAGTCGCGAGTATCTCAGTTTACCGCGGAGAACTTGAGGGAGATCCCGTACCTCTATCGTTTTAACATGAATACCGCCAGGATTCCATTTCTTTCGTTTCCATCCCTCCACGCACATGCCACCCAAAGAAATCAAGCTCACAGTCCCGTCGCCCTCCCCAATGCGATTCCCATGCGAACCTTGCACAGAGTCAGTCATTTGAAGCATAACGCTAAGGACTGGATTTCGTGACTGACCTTCGCCTGCTCGTTGTCGATATTCACCACTCTGTCAATCCAGCTCTCCCTGGCGAGGGGTAGATCCAATGGCGGTCGCAAGTCGATGCCGCGAAGCCCCCCTTGCAACCCCGGAGTACAATCCGTGTCATTAAGACACACAGCGCCCGCCGTGTCCACCGGAGAACCTTTCAGTCTATGGTAGGGACCGCGGGCATACCAGTACGAACGCTAAATCAAGAGGTGAGTTCCACTTGACATGGAGATACTGTGACGAAAAGATCATTGCCTCTGTGTCCTTCCCGTGTCCGTAAACACAGTACATTTTCATGCTTGGTGCATTGGGGAGTCTAGGATCCAAAATTGGATCAGTGCCGAGTAAAACCAATCAAGATAGGCTCACTGAATCTCCAGTGGATTCGTCCATTTTCTGAAGTCTTTCCCGTTCTCTTGAGTTTACTTTCGTCCTTCTCTATGCCATTAGAATAATTCGAATACAACATTTTCTAATCGTTGTGTGCATTCCATTCAGAATCTGTTCGGGCTAGTGGCACCACTCAACGAACCTGCCACGTCTCTGGGACATGCTCGAGAATGTACTCTGCAGCTCGCGTGGACGTAAGATTACCTACGCCAGGGTTTTGCTCGACGACCTGTACAAGTTGGCCCCGGGCATCCAAAGAAAGATCTACCAATCATCCATGAACTTGTGTAAGGTAGGGGACGACAATCTGGAGCAACTCACTAGCGCTCGGATGAAGGCTGGACGATAGAGCCCTAAAAGAGAAAAAATGTCCATAAGTGTGGTTCATATTTGGCAGATCGTCTGGAGCGTGAGTCGCATTTCCCCAGATGACATCGCCACCCTGTTTACCCCGAAATCACCACGGCCCCAGACCGGAGAGCGTCAAGTAAGCTAGAGGATTAAGAATGATGAATTGGGTTTATACCTTCATCCAAAGACTTGCACTTCCTGCCCACCCTCTGAACAAACTAGCGCGTTCTCTGCGAGAAAAAAACTTCTCCAAGACTGGGATCGTGGATAATGCGTTCCGTACCTCAGGAACAGGAAGTGTGTAATATATCGCAACTCAACGCACCGTATGTCCCGGCTGGGTTCATCTCAACAGTGTCCTTCATCTCACCCGACATGAATGCAGTCATAGCTTTCGGCTATCAGAGTGGCTGTAAATCATCACTTAAGCCGCAGCGGACCTGCACACGCACGACGCCCTGTTGGCGCTCAGTGAATCAGCCCGGAGTTCTGGACCTCAAATGGATGCAGAAGCGCTTGCCAGATGCGTTCCCGCGATAGATATGACGGCTTCTATGTGGTCCTGAATCACAACATCATCAAACCTCGATGATGTCCGGATGGATAGGGAAACTGACTTCCACCCAACGCGGGCCACCGTCTCCGAAGCCTTCAGCTTCAACCCACTTAAGGCTAGAATCGGTTAGACAGAGGTAAATGGGGCAGTCAAAGATACCAACAAAAACTATTTAAAAAGAGCGGTAATGGTGAGCGTATTGGGTCGACTGGGGGCGTCCTCACCGTGACGACCTAAAAGCGCGTGAATACAGCCCGAGGGCTCCTTTGGATTAGTAACCTACCGTGGCGCCCATACTATGACTTCATGACGATACCGCGGATAAGCTAACCGTTACTCTCAAAACGATTCGTCCGCAACTCACCCGACCAGCACGGTTTTCCCATCGCGTTTCCTGCCGGTATGTGATCAAAACCTGCAGTTAGTAGCTGGAGGTAGCCCCATAGGTACACACTTAAAGTGTTCTATGCTGAGTTTAAGCCTATTTGGAGATCAGGTTTCAGCGCCATTCCCTAGGCATACGAGTTTGGCGGTGGATGAGAAATTGAACGGACCTTGAGAAGAAACCGTCTCTCACTTCCATATTATAGTACGAAAGTCTCCAATCGTATGCCGCCAACATGAGATTATTACTATCATAATTTATGGCCGCAAGATTCTCGATGGCTTTTGTCCATATCCAGTAGCCTGGGACAAATGTCGATGCAGCATCGATGCCTTGGGCAGGACGGACTTTAATGTCTGGAGAGGGATCTAAACCTGTTATGGGATCTAAGGAGAGAGCCTTTATCCATTTGTCTCTCTCAGTGAGCACGGCGCGTATCATTCTGATGAGAATTCGCGTTCAGCCAATAGGGAGTATGATATAGAATGCGCCGACACGACGGTCCATGGACGTACGTGGTGGTGCCCCATAGGCGCTTCCTAAAGTAACTCCTATACTCGGAGAAGTGGACCAGGATTCGAGCCCAGTAGAAACAACTCCTGGAACAATTATCACTGGGTGTTTAGCCGTAACGCCTTGTTGACGAAGCGCGTCGCCAACAGCAAAGTCTCGGCCCTGGAGCCATTGGCGAGCCGGATCAAATAATGATTGAGACATTTGTTTCCACTCAAATGCGAGAGAAGTGAAGTTTGAAAGTTCGGGCATTGAGAGATTGAGATCGAATTCTTCCATAAGAACGGCGAGATGAGGGGGAATGGGAGGGAGAACAACATATGTTAAGACGGTCCCAACTTTGAGGCACAGACGAGTGTCAGACAACGAAAGACAGAAGTCCCAAAATAATCGCCGAACATACGAAATATTCCGAAGACAAACAGCACTCGTCGTCGAGCGTAAAGATGCCGCTGATAGAAATTACGCATCATAGGAAGACGCGTGAGCAGAAGAGTCCATCACAAGCCCAGTGACAGTCTCACTTTAGCTTCTCGAGCATGTATATGCAAGCGCGATATCCTTCGCGATCGCTCGCGACTTTTCTCAAGGGGACCCAGTTCACGGCTTGCACCGCTCGAAGATTCCTCAGACTCGGTGACTTCTGTAACAATTAACGTTGGTTGTCTTCCTTCGCCCTGCCTCCCCATACGCGTTGTCTGAGATTCGCAAACATTTGCACCTGGTAGTGGCGTAGGCAGTGTCCAGCCTCGTGGCGGCGGAAGAATGGCGGAATTCCCACGCCGCGCCGCGGTCGCCCTTGCACCCAAGTGACTAGAACTCATTCTTGCTACGAAAACTGAAATTGAACTGGCTCGGACCCTGCCCAGCATCTTCTTATGGCTGGAAGAGTATTATGAAATGTGCTTTGACAAATTCCAAGATTGGCTTGCAGGCCCTCCTTTTTGTTGGTTTGGGATGGACAGGATTGTATGATCTGCTGGGGCCGCGGAAAAGTGATTGCAGCACTTGCAGCATATATACAACATGCCTGATCTTTAATTTACATATCCTTTGGATGCATTTAAATCGTGATCGGAAACTTTAATTTGGCAACAAAGAACATCCAGCATGGCATCTTGGGGCTTGAGCGGCACCGCCAACACGTAGGACGGGCTTTCATGCATATTCATGGCCTCAGATTGTGTCAGCATTTTTCAGCCTGCATCGGCATTGTTGTGTGTTGCATTTACATCCCAAACCCTAGTTGAACAAATTATTGCAGTTCTATTATCAATTTGTTTGCAACTATTGTCCCCTCATTGCTTTCCAGACATTTCCAGACATTTCATCTAGAATGTTCGGCTGCAGATCGGATATTGATCGCTACTGACCCGTTAATACTCACTTATTCTTTGCATCTCTACTGGTACTGGTATACTGTTTGCGGAGGGGTCCAAGTAATCAAGTGACATTCGAAATGCAAATATTCCAACAATGCGCGCACTCATTGTGTGAATCATGCGAACTGCGCCAATCGATTAACGCGCCTTTCTTCACCAGAGTAGCAATTAGCGAAAGATTGTTTTCGGGGCTGGCATCCTTATCGCGGCAGAATTGTGGCCTTTGTGAGCAGAACTGCCCAGTCACACCATGTGCGTGAGGTTAGACGCCGAGTTTCATCAAGTGCCGAGGCACTCCCAACTACTCCTATAACAACCATCAACGGTTCAGGTTAGAGTGGCATGTGGCGTTGCGGTGAGGTGGGTTACCAGCCGCTCTTGCGGTGGTTGCGCATCATTCCCAGTTCGGGAACTGCCATCAGCCTATGGACTAAGCGACGACGGCAAGCCCATACCAAATGCTTGTCCATCTTCATCTTTAAAGGTTTCCCGCTCTTCACTGGTCTCCCTCGTTCACGATCGCATCGCTGGCCGGTTTTTCTCGCGATCTTTCCCAGCCTCCCCTTTTATCACTCGGTCAGAACCTTGAACAATTTCTCCGGTGCCTTGCTTGTGCTTTGAACATCACACTTCTATTACATACCGCTTTGAGCTTTTAGCCTTTTCAGTTTGTTCGCGTCCGGAACGCTCACTTCCCAGCTAAATACCCCCATCAGAATCACTTTTTTATCTCTCACCCAAGAACTGGAGGCAAAGTGACTTGGTAGATGTCCCTTAAGGTAGACTTCTTTGTAACAATGTTCCGAAACTAGCACTGACCCCTGCTTCCCCTCTTCTGTTCAATAGAAGGAGTTAGAGAGCCACGACGATGCTGTCAGAGCATACGATGAAGAGGATTATGAACAGGCATTGCGTATCTTTCAGGTTAGCCTACGAGTTACACGTGTCACCTGCGCATGGACCTGAACAATCCACTTGATAAGGCGATACCTGTCACGTCAAAATATCATTTCAATATTGGATTGATCTACGCCACTTTGGGGGAACACGAACGTGCTGTTGGTGACATTCCTCATCAACATCGATGTTAGGTCTCTCACGTCGTCTTGTCCCAGGTTGATTCCTTCAATGCTGCGACCGAACTCGACCCATATCTCGCCGTTGCGTACGTTTATCATGCCTCGTCATTGCTGCTCCAACAGACTCACCCATGAGTTCGCATAGCTACTTTCAGTGCGGTGTCAGCAACTTCCTCTTGGGTCGGTTTGAGTATGCCCTCAAGGATTTTGAAGAGGCACACCAATACTTGCGGGGGAACCAGACCATGTGGGTACCACGTTTTGGAAGGACGTCCAAATTCAAATTACTGACTCGATTCATAGTAACTATGAGCAACTGGGACTCAAGTTCAAGTTGTTCTCCGCCGAAGTGTATTCAATCTGTGCGTGTGCACCGCTGAACCCACCGCGTGCCCTTGCTCTTACTTACATTGCCGTCATCACTAGGGGTCTATGCAAAATTTATCTTGGTCAGCAAGTTGAGGGAATGTCCGATTTGCAAAGAGCCTCTCTTGAAAAAGCAATTCCTGAGCATAGCGTGATAGACGATGCAGTTCGCGATAAAGGCGCAGACTACACAGTTTTCTCTATTGTAAGCCAAGCCGATCTCAGCTTGTACAGTTGCACTGGAATTGACGCATAGTAGCCTGTTGGGATCTTGTATAGGCCTTCGGCGGTGAAGTTGAAAAATGCCCAAACAAGGATTATCTTGGAAAGGCAAAACTCATTTCCGCACGGACAAAAACGACACCTTCACCACATTCACAGGTGCTACTCGCCTGAACCGTGGCCAACTGCCGAGCGGGGCGCCTTTGTCCACTCCCGCACCTCCATCGGGATTAACCCGATCAAACACAACCGTGTCCGCGCCCGGGGACTTGGCAAATGCAGCGAAGTCACCAATGATCTTAGTCCAGTCGCTCCCAACCGCCGTGACGCGGTCTTCTGTCCCATGGAGCAGGCCTGTGGCGGTGCGTGGTGACACCACTCCAACCCCGTTTCACTGGGAGATCAGGCTGCAACCAGAGGCTCTTTATTCGTCCCCGGAGCGACGGCCCGAGGCCGCCAACGAACGGGGACAGTGAGACTTTCACTCCACCTCCTCTCAGAAACGTACCTCCGCCGATGACACGTGCAGTGACGGCACTGGTCATCCCTGGTGCTCGTCAGCAAGCCCCTGATGTACGCGGGCGGCCATCCCCACAATCCGAGACCGAGTCTGAACAGAGTCCAGTGAAACCGGTGGCCAAGGGTTCAACCCAACTCGCAGATATTTACGATGAGTATTTTGAAGAGGAAGATCAAGTCCCTCTTTCTCCTTCTCGCATTGCAGGGTGGGTGAATAAGACGGCGGCTGTTTTGTCCCCCACACGCACGCGCAGCGGGTCGTCGAAGAAGTCGCCTACCACCGGGTTTGGTGGAAGTGTGGGTAGTCTTAGAAGGACGATCAAGAGAAAGGGCTCCGCGTTCCTGAAGGGGAGTCGAAGAAGTGCATATGATGATGAGGAGGAAGGGTATGTTAGTGGGATTATGAGGATTCAGAGTATGCCCAGACAAAACTTCGTGTCAAGGTAAGCAGATTTCGGATATTTCACTCTTGAGGAAAGGGCTGAGTCTCTTTCCCGCTTTTTTCTTTTTTTTTAAAAAAAAAAAGATTCACTATCAAGATGACATACGTGGAATGATCCTTACATCCGATATCGGCCTAGTGCAATTCAAGGACAAGGTATCCTCCAAATTCAGTAGACCCTCTTCCTCCATGGTCTTCAAGTTTTTGGACGAAGATGGACATAAAGTTTCGCTCCTTGACGAGAGCGATTTCGAGATGGCGATCGAGACCGTTCGTAATTCATCCAGGGGAAAAGCTGAAGGGAAACTTGAAGTCTGGTGTTCGGATCGTTGAAGAAAAAAGGAATTGATTATTCACGTTCTTCGTTCCCGCACCGACAGATGTCCTTCAGCTTCCCCTGCTGTTCTGCCGTAATTGTTTGCTCGCACTTCATAAGCTCTCATTCAGTTCATAGTTCATACATAAACGAAATTAGGTTGTACCTATAGTGACGTTGGCCTCATGGACGCTCGATCTTCGTTTTCGAATTGCTGTACCCTCCCTTTGTGTTCTTTTGCTTCATTCGCTTTCATGGCATTTCATAGTTTGTGATTTGCTATCATTCAGGGCTAGCACCCTTGCTACAACGTGCCAAACCATCCCATCCAATTCTATCTTCCCTACATTTTGGGCGACATAATAATACAGGGAACACTTTTGTCCTTCACTTTCACTTGGCACATCATGTACAGAAACAATGCTCGATTGCTTAATCCGTGTCTATTGCTTCCCATTGTGCTAGTCTGGCCTGGAATCCAAGAGGCCACTCGAGGCTTGTGGCGGTGGTGTGTTTGGCCTGGTTGCTGTCGGCGTTCCCAGCTGAGAGAGCGTGTCGGTGGCGGACACGACTGGGCTAGGGACGTCCTCTGGGAGAACTTGCTTGATGGATCCCAACTCAAGAAATAATTCTTGAAAAATTGCCTCCAGCTTAGCTTGGCGGGGATGAAATGACCTGCACAGGAAGTGAGGTTGATTCATTTGGTCACCATTCGAAGGATCACACACACACACCTCCATCATGCCACATTACTCGTGGATGTTCACATGCCTCAATGAGTGTCTGGGACCTCTTTATGCCAACAATCACGTCGTTACGTCCGAGAATTTGGACGCTGGGCGTTTTCAGCTTGTCGTCATGAATATAGAAGTGACTTTGGAATCTATGGGTTTCTAGGACTGATTATATCAGTAAAACGGAATCTTCGTTATGGTTCTCGTCACTGACGAATCCGGAAACGTAGACTCCGAATCGCCTTTGCGCGCGTGGAAGTTGATGCGAAAAAACAGTTGTTTCGGTTCACAATCGGCAACAATATAACAATATGGTGGGGAACTCACAAAGGCGGGTGAGGTGGTTTACCGTCGGTCGAGAGGTAATCGAAGTGGTGCGGTCGTTCAAGCTTACCCGTGGGTACAAGGAGTTAGATAAGGTTTTGGCAATTGAGAGCCAGTTAGGAACACACGAGAGCCACAGTCATTGCTGCCATAGCAGCGCCTTGGCTGAACCCCAAAACCCCTATGGAAACAGTCACCAGGGGGAAGGATGATGTGGTCAAATAAGCAAGCCCTCGGGAGACAAATGGGCCGTTGCTCACATCAAAAGGAACGGATTGAGCGGCCAGGATGTCCCAAATGTACTTTATGGACTCCTCCGCCCGAAAATAAACTGTCCGCGTCTCGTTACTGAGCCACCATGCTCTAGGGGTGAGTTCCGGTTCATCAAAATTCGCTATTGAGTCGAAAGCAGGCGCTGCCCTGCTACATCGCTTGGTTTGAGTTCGATGGGAGGGTCGATGATAACTGTGTCACAATTGGGGACAAGATAGGACGAAATATTGTTACTTGGGCGCACCAAATTCTACAGATTTTCCGCAGTACTTCTCTATGGCAGCGAACTAGTAGGGGCAACGGTGGAGACATGAAACTGATGTAGGTGTTGAGGCCTGCTCGTTGTTGAACCATACCTTCTTGTGAAACACATTCTTATTCTGGGAGTAACCCGGGAGACAAAGGACGCGAACGACCATCAAAGCAAACACAGCCAAGGCGCTAAGACGACGTGTGAGCAAGGATCTTGTGTACAAACGTTGACATCGAGACCGGAAAGCGCGTGGCGGACCGGTGGCGTGATGAGCTTCCTGACGATGAGTGCTTGGCAGCATGCTGCGGTAAATATGATGTGGGTACAAGCTAGTGAGGAGTCTGATGACATTGGACTCGTTCGGTCGCGTCGTTGCATGATGCTCATCGCATCTCAGTCTAATTTTTGCATCCCTGAGGCCAGAAGATCAATGCAATCTTCGACCTAGAAGCCAAGAGGGCCTGTCGGCATCAAAGAGGCACCTATGGTTCAACAGAGCCAGCTTGAGCACTCGTTATTTAAAGTAGGTATTGTCGACCCACTATCCTGAATTTAATCCTGACTACATGAGCAGCCTAATCAGCCAGATCCAGATCCACAAAGGCCTACCCTTTTGCAGTTACCACAATGTCCACCTCTAACTCATACTCCATTTTCACTCTCATCATCTAACGTTCATCTTAATGACATTTGTACATGCTCTCGCAAGCCTTTCCACCTTCACCGCAATGCTACTCCAATTGCGCAATCTCATTTCCATTCAATATCGTAGCACTATCTTGATCCATGGACAGGAGAAAGGCGGGGCGGACGAAGCTGCATCAGACCCATTAAGTACAGGGTTAACGTAGGATGGGTGAACAGATCGATAAACCACACTGAGCCTAGCGTCGTTACGAGGAAAGTCATCATGCCTGAATTAGGGAATGCCAGGTACCACCGATGAATACTCCGCCGAACTGTGAGAAGTAACCTATGCGTAGCGGCATGCTAAAGTTTCGCACGCTTGTGGGGCCAACGTCGTCACCTAATGAGGCTCGGCCCATAGGTTATCCAGGATGGAGATGGAGTGGACGATTCGCCTGCTGGAAAATACGGAATAGCCTTCAGAGACTTTGGTCAGCTTCCTATTCGTAAGCAGGTCGCAGTTACCATATAGCAATCGGGACTAGATCAAATGTCGGGCATTTCAAAGCCAGAGATGTCCAAGAATAGAACTTCCCCCTTTTCACCTCCTAGACACACCAATTCTTCATACTGCGCGATATCGGTGCTAGTTTCGAACCAATCGGGTAGCCAACAAAGGTGAATGGTTCTTTCTCCTTTCACGGCACACAGACTCCGCCTATCTCGGCTTAAGAAAACCGGCATCCGTGGTGGCGGGTAAATGGGGATATCAGTTGAGATCCATTGCAGGGGGTCTTGCAATCCTCTCCTGAGAGCAC
>NW_024067513.1:0-22651 GCF_015039405.1 Cantharellus anzutake | reverse complement strand
AGACGTGCGCCTCCCGCCCATGAAGGAACCTTGTCAGACCGAGCCAATGGTCCATGTCCGTGAGAATGATGAGGATCCGAAGGACCAGTTGCGGCCAGATTCAGCCAAGGTGCAAAAGGCACACCAGAAGGAAGGGAACTAACAGTGGGTGCGAGATTAATGGAGGTGCGTGAAAAAGAGCGCAGGGCCGCCATCGTTGGGCTGAAGAACTGCCGCGAAAATCTCGCTCGGCTTGGACTGTTGCCCGGATAGGTCACGTGTGTACAACACAAAAACAAGCATTTCGCACGCCCGAGTCTTGGGACAAGTATGTAACTTGGAGCCTGACGAATCAGCACCCCTTTCTCAGCAGTTAGGCCGGGGCTAACGATAACCCTGCAGCTCCCAAGGGGCTCGATACCCTTCCACCAAGCTTATTTTACACATACCTTTCCTAATCGGTTGTTCTGCCAGCCGGCGATCCGCACAAGGCGGCCTCAGATGACCTTACTCCTATATTAGCACATCAGAAGACTATATAAGTTCTCAGTAATCATACCACACTTCCTACAACACCCCCTTCCCCTGATCCCGACATGGCTTCTGCTACAAGTCCCCAGCAACAACCGATTAATTTCATAGGCGCTGTCCACGATGGTTAGGACACCCGTTTTCCTTTGGAATGGAAAATAACTTACACAGACACCATTTAACCCATACCGCCGCCTCCAGAATGGACAATGTTTAGGTCAGTCACCACTTGAGCGACTTTTGCCATAATAGGGTCTGCTAATCCTCGCACACAAGTGATGACCCTGCAGACTACATTTTAGAAGAACCAATAGGATTCGGCGCATCGTCAATCGTATACCAGGCTTTGTACACTCCCAAACATGATCAGACTCGTCCAATACCTTGCGCCCTCAAGTTCTCGACCTGGACAAACTTCCGCAGTATGCTTTGACACTCTTGACGCGAGAAACCAGGCTCATGAGTCTGTCAAAGCATCCTAACGTGCTTCGTGTGCGAGGCAGCTGGACGTCTGGACATCGAGTGTACATTGCCTTGCGTCTCATGCGAAAGGGCAGCGTGCGCGACCTAATGCGATATAAACATATTGATGGGATCGGCGAAGAACCACTCAAATGTATTCTGAAGCAAGCTCTTCAGGACTGAAGTGCGTATAGGTCACTTTTGTTTCCCATTTTGAATGCCGATAATTAATCGCTTTCAAGTAGTTATCTTCATGTGAATGGTCTCATCCACCGCGACGTGAAGGCAGCAAACCTTCTTATCGATGACGATGGCACGTTCTGTTGGGGACCTTGGTGTTGCAGCGCCACTGACGGACGAACCGAAGGAGAAGTCCCAGTGTTATGACTTCCCAACAGTTACATATCCCATGGAAGGCACAACAGACGAAACACCCCACCCACTTCCTTCCCAAACTCCAAAGCCGCAACTTGGTCACCGCAGATCATTCGTCGGTACACCTTGCTGGATGGCACCAGAAGTCATTACCCGATCCGCGTACGGTTCCAGTGCAGACATCTACTCCATCGGCATTACGCGCTCGAACTTGCTCATGACGAGCACCACACTCGCTCGATCCTCCTCACAAGCACTCATGAAGACGCTCCAGAATGCATCACCGACACTCGATCGTTCTGGAGGTGTTCACAAGTATTCGCGAACACTCAAAGAGATCGTCGACAGGTGTCTCACGAAGGATCCACAGCTACGACCAACCACATCGGAGCTTTTAGAACACCCTTACTTTAGATCAGCCAAGAAGAAGGATTACTTAGTTAAGACCTTGTTGGTTGGGTTACCACCTCTCGTCGTGAGGCAGGAGCGTCGGAAGCAACCAACCTCACTCACTAGTACCAGCATCTTGAGCTCTTGGGACTTTACTCAAATAGCTCTTTCATCGTCAGCACATCCTCCGATCATGTCGAGAACACTCAGTGTTTCGAACATACCCCGGATGGGGGGCGACATCCTAGTTGAGGAAGAATCTGGGAGCAAGGCCGAGAATGGGAAAGATCTGCCACCTATCACGCGCCTTGAGATCCAGCAGCCTAGCGAAAGTAGTGCAGGTCGCCATGAAACTGTTGCTGATCATCCTCGGGTGTTGTCGACAGCATCTTCAAAAGACCAATCCCCGTCTAATTCCCGATTCACACTTTCTGTGCCACTACCTTCCTCCGGAAAGTGGCGTATGCTGACCAACAAACTTGGCTCGGGTCTCAAGAGCCCTTCATGATCGATCGCAGTTTAATCAGCAGCCTCAACCAGGTTACAAGCAGCTTAGAATTATCACGTAACCAGTAGCTTCCTTAACAATTTCAACATTGCTCGCAGCTCTCAGCAGCAGCTTGTCCGTATACAAAACGAGATCTTTCTGCTGTTCAGACTCTTTCAATGCATAAGCGGCGCAAATGCTAACATCTACCCATTTGGTCATTCTTCAGGATTTCCGCAACCAGTTAGACCTATTTCTTTGCAATCCTCCAAAGTCATACAGGATTCGCGATCCCACGTGTGCTGCATGCGCAGAAACCCTTATCGTTCCCCTATACGCATGAAGGCACTCCCCATGAGCACACCCAGTCATTCGTTATCAGCCCAAGTGCCTCGCACCTGGACATTCCGGGTTTCCTTTTTTCGTTCGCCATTTCAGTCAGCGTCTGTCAACATTATTTCATCCAACTCCCGTGTACGATTTCTCCCAATTTCGGCATTACTTGTGTCCCTCAGACTGCACAGTATTGTCCCAAAGACTCGATTGTCGGTAGCCTATGCGTTGTAGATATAAGAACCCGACCAGAGCGTTTGACCTTGAGGACCGAGCGTGTGAACCCGGAGCAATACGTAATCAAATGTCGACACGCGTCAAAGCTTCGAGTAACGCTGCTACAGCCACGAACTGCAACTCGAACCACCATTCTAGGAAAGAAATATGATTTTGGAGCCTTGAGGCATGGGCGTCCTGGGACCTTCCTTCATACCCCTATCAGGTGTGTGCAAAACGGCTGTTCGCTGCATCTAACCACCTAATCTCACCTCCACACTTCATCAGAGTGCAGATAATCCGCCTTCCTCTCCCCTCATCAAACCCTACTCTTCCGTCAACAAGGCTTCGTCAGCTGCAGAGTTCGCTGGTCGAGCACGGTTCCGCCCTGATAACCTAACTTCTTACCCGGGCTCTCGTAACCCCCACACACCATGTCCAAAACACAAGGCCGTCTCACGCGGGAACGCGAGCGCCTCAGCCGTGTCTGGGAAGGCATGATTTCAGAGCAGGAAGAGATGCGCAAGCAGACAGACTTGCTCAACGGCCTCACAAAACAGCTTGAGGGATTTCGAAGCGAACTTGGGAGATTGGAGCGGATCAATGCGGAAATGGGCTACAAGACAGATAGTGGCGGCAAGAGGGCAAACAAGTTCGCGACGGACAATGCCATGTTGAGGGAGAGCGTTCTGGTGCAGACGTGTAAGGTGGAGAACGAGATCAAACAGTCTCTGGATGCAATGGAGAAGTTATTGGAGCGTGAAGGAAAGAGATTACACAAGGTAAGCACGGTGATGCCCATCAGCGATAACAATAAATGATTGAGAGCCTTTCAAGGAACTTGAACGTGTTAGAATGGAAAAGTTTTGGAACGTTGCTGACGGCTTACGAGGACGGAATGCAGACCTTGACCCTGTTGAAGTCCTTTGGACAGACGAAGAAGCGAAGCTCAAGGATGACGCTGACAAAGTCCGTAGCTTGCGAAGCATGTGCTGGCAGCGCATGCACACCGACGCCATGAAGCTTGAGGGACTGCGAATGGAGGAGCGAATCCGTCAAGACCGCGAAGAACGGCGCCAGCGACAACAACGACATAACACGTTTAGTTACAGTTCCAGCCACCAAGAACGCAAAGACAGATCCTACCATTCTTCAACTTCTGGTCGGGATAGTGACGAAAGGAAGCATTTTCGGCGAGACCGAGCGCCTGATGGATCATACGACTCGGTGCATAGCACACCGCAGCCCCGACATTTCAAATCATCCTATGCTGGCAAGGACGAGCGTCCCAAACTCTCTGCTGCGGATGCCCGCATCATCACTGCATGGAGAGCGTATCAGCTCAGCTGGACAACGACAATGGCCGGAGAGTCTACTTACTTGACATATTCAAGTATTCCATGGCCGGTGGCTTCAGAACCGCTTGCCCCATCGTCCCTCACCCCTTCACGAATATCCGAATTCCTGCTTTCCACCACGCATTCGACGCTAAAATCACCTATGGATAGGCTACGGGACGCCATGAAACTTTGGCATCCAGATAAATGGGAGGGAAAGCATATGTGCCGCGTAGTTGACACGGACAAAGAGACGGTTCGAGAGGCGCTGGGAATGGTGGCTCGGGGGTTGATTGAGCTGATGCATGCCCAAAAGCTCGGTCGACAGTAAGAGTTGGTTTATGGAGTTATCATTATTCTTCGATTTTTTTTTACAGTCCTCTTCACAATTCGATATGCCACGTCAATGAGGACCGAATTTTCCTATGAGAACGACGTCGCGAGTTAGGTCTAGGCTCCGCTTTGAGCATTCAGGCAACAAGACCGTCCGTTTAGGAAAGATAAGGAAATGGCGAGATGTTCCTACTAGAGTCGCTGCAAGGTGGAAAACACGCTTGTGGCCCGTGGGATATCGATCAACACGAGACAATGATCGATGGGACGAACCGATGCTTGGCCTCATTAGGAAGTTTATTCGCTACCGAGAAGCAGGTGAGACGTGTTGCAGACAGCAGACAGTAGCATAAATTATACATCATAACGTGGAAAAGGCTGCGATTCACCAGCTTCTGCTCCGCGACATGACCTTAGCTCTTCCGGCGTCAGCTGATCCTGAACAAGCAACTTAGTCATATTATGCTCATAAACTCATGCGGGCAATTAGCGCGCTCTTTGAATTTACGGAATCACCAATCATTTGGAGCAAATCTGCCTGAACACGACTCATTACTCACTGAGTAATCCAAAACGGGAACCTGTCGTTGCGACAAACCGTTTTACTGCCATTCGTTTCGATGGCTCAAGCACTGAACGTGAGCGATGCCCATAGCATCATTTACCCCACATCCATGAGGTTTTCATTCTCAACGGTGGCACATCGTGACGAGATTGGGTGTTCCGGCCCCATCATCTCGATACACTACTACAATATTCCGAATATCACCCCATTCACGAAAAGCTGAATGCTCGCCACTTGCATACTAGTTGTTGTAAAGTCGCCTACTTTTCTGCTGATCGAATGCCGCGCTCCGTCCCTTCACACCATCATAACAGGCATGATGCCGAGGTCATACAGGGTGTCCCACAACTGCACAGGGGATAAGTATATAGGGCCCAATTGAACGTGGGCGAGCCCATCCGAACGAATGAACGAACGAACGAGCCCTGGCCGGCAACATACATCAGCACTGGGATTGTGACGGGTACTTTAGCTTTTCTCGGCAGCATGCAGATCAATGCTTGGTATTTAGCAAGTATGATAATTAGCGTACCATGCAAAATATCTGCCCATACCATGAAGTTTCGAGCAGAACTGATCAGATAACTAAAATTAAACGTACAAATAAGCCAAGAAAATTGATGTCTACGGTCAATGCAGGCCAAAGAACTCCCACCCTTCCAGTACTACCCACGTCCAACTGCCCAACTGCCCTGTGCTGACAGAAGTGGTCACTGGTGGTCGGACTGAAATTGCAGTACACGCGGTTCGTCTTTGAATGGACCCAGGACCGTATATTCATCTACACTTTGGGGCTCATGGACGCAGCACCCAATATTCTCAACTAGCCTCCAATCCAAAGTCCAAAGCCGATAAATCCAACTCGACGTTGACAGTGTCAGACTCTTCAAGCACAGCCTTACGAAGGACAAGAGCCTCCGCAATGTATCGCGGTGCGAAGGAGACATCCGTTACACGGGATTGTCCACTACGTCCTGTAGATAGGTCGGCAGCCTTGTTTGGCCTGCATTTCGTAGAAGGGAGCTGAAAATTGTTGCCAACTGCAGGTTGAACAGCAATTGTGTCGGAGGGAGCAACATTTTGGCCCATCGCAGCTAGCGCTTTTCTCTTTCCCTCACGCCTCTCATCACTCCTTGATCTCCTCTCAAGAGCCTTCGCCTGTGGGTCAATAGGAGCCAACAGTTTCTTTGCGGGATGTATAGGTTGAGGGAGGGGATTGGATGAAATGCTAGGTGGAGGTGGAGTGGACGCAAAACTGTTGATATCCAGGTCAAAAGCAAAGGCAGCATCATCATCTGCTTCCGAATCAACATCTGTTGTATTTGTACTGGGTGACTTCGAAGATGGCGTGGGATGAGCGGAACCCCCATCGGGACGCAAAGGCAGTGTATCACGCTTGAACCCGAAACGTGGTCCTTGCCCATAAGGAAACCTTCGAATGATAGGACGAGGAACGCCGCGCCCTACGGATCCGGTCGCTCCGTCGTCTTCCATGCCCCGCAATGAAAGTGGAGCAGTGCGGCGGTTCCAGGACCCAAGTTCATCCGAGCTATAGCTGGAATCTGCCCCGAACCATGTTCCTAGGAGACCGGTGTCCCCAAGTGCCACAGAACCTGAAGTCTCCCTGAAAGCGCCAAGGGACGTTCGCCAAAACCAGATGTGGCTGGGATTGTTATTTCTTTTTGTACGATAACGGTGGCCCCAAGTTCCTCTGCCATGCGCTCAAGCGTACCAAGGGACTCATCGAGCTCCTCGCGAGTAAGTCCGACAAGTATACCAACGTCGGACACGCCAATTTCGTAGAGAGCTTCCCCTTGACCAGCCAGCAAACGCCACTTCATTTGAGTGACAAGGCGCATAAAACGTTCGGGCTTGTGAGGAGCAAGTAAGCGGTTAGGTGGAGGGGTCGGAATGAAAACGACTCACTGTCGGGCTGAGCAATTTAAGCTTGTACTCGACGTTGCCCTGACGATCCTCCACTATTAGGCGCAATAAGAATATTGTAAGATACATGAATGTACGCACCTCCTCAATCTCGGGTGCCAGTCGGCCAGCCGAGTCCCCATCTGACACACCAGAAGGAGAGGGGGAAGGAGTTAGCGCTTCCCAGGGAGAGCGGGAGTTAACTGAGAAGTATTCCTCCTCAGAGTCAGGCATGCTCAGACGGATGTAACGAGTTATTGGGAAGGCTTGTGTGTAATTCAGATAGTGAATAACTAGGGCTTATATTCGAGGTATCATCGTACAGTTGTGGAAGTGATGGTGGAGATACCATAGGCAGCGGGCGAGTCATGCAACGTCGTGACTAATCATGTGATGAGTTTCGCCCATTATCCCAACATTGTCCACCGCAACAATGGCAGTCACTCTTCTATCGCTGCACTAATTTGGCCCACTGACTAGTGCTCTCGTAGGATGTCGACCCTATCCAAGACATCGTGCCACCCCGTTATGCGATCGAGTCTGATGACAGTGACGGCGAAGAAATGGAGGCCAGAGCCACACAAAAATCGCCCCCCAGTATTACTGTCAACTTCAATGGGGAACCGAGTCATAGCCTCCTCATACTCATTGGACAAGCTGGGGAACAATACCGGAGAGGCATAATCACTCCCAGCTCAACTACTGGATCCATTGTTGTTGATAAAGTCAAAGCACGCATCCCCCATTCGTTCGGTAAACAGAAAGTTACTGATGCGTAGTGTCCCTTTTAGGTTGGGGAAATCCAGGAAATATCTCCTAGCCTCCTGGTCGTGATCATAACTCATGAACCTCCAGCATTGGCGTCAAATCTCCTGGCGAAGCAGCTGATTCAGACCCTATCACCTTGCAGGTAACACCTTCAATCCTACTTAACATTAAAAGATTGAACCACCAATTTAGCGTGGAGTTAATGGACACTTACTCTCTTCCCATTCACGTCTCATCAAAACCCATTTCCACCCCTACCTCGCCACTGATGTGCCTGAAAACTTCAAGCTTCCAACCGGTTCATTTCTTCAACCTTCTCTGGAATCTTCTGCTGACCGAATAATTGTTAGGCACCACTAAACCTGATTCCTTTAGCACCCCCAAATATTATCCGGTCTTTCACAGCATCTGTCCTCTGTATTCTCGAACTGCGCAGTATTCCAGGTCTTGCTATTTTATTACCATCACGCTTCCTCCCTCCCCGCATTCCAACGGAACAAGTTGGCCCTCAGCCACCTCCGGCGTATGCGCTGGAGCAATTCGAGAACCAAAATTTAGCTGATGCTAACAGAGCTTTCAGCTTCGGTGGTACGCTTGGGTGGGATATAAGTGTTGCCGGGAAAGCGAGCGGGTTCTCACGACCGCAGGCTCAAGGGGATATCGGGAATGGGGGAATGTATCTATAAGAAAGCGCAAAAGCGTCGAAACAGCTCACTCTCCAAGTCTAGGTGCTCGGCAGCCGACTGGAACCATTTGGAGGGACACAAGGCGAGAGCTGAATTGTGAGAAGGGGATGTCAGGGTCAGACTCGGTTGGGCGTTTCTTCATTGGGAATCGCGATCGGCAGGAGGAATTCTGCTATCCAAGCGAGTAAAAGAGTAGTGAGGTCAGGTACTGGCTAGATTCATAAAGATGTTTGTACAACAGAGAGCAGCAAATGGGTTCCTACGCCTCTTGTGGATCCTGGGTCAGCACTTCGCTCCCGCAGGGAAGGTCACCCCTACCCACACGGCCAAGAAGTTAGTATTAGTTCAACAGCACTTAGCCTTCCCTGCCCTTGGGGCCCTCAGGAGCCTAAATATCCAGATGACACCACAAACGTAGCCTGATTATACCAGTCACCAAACCAGTTCCATCGGCCACTCAGCTATCAGTCACTCTCAAGATTGTCGACCTTCGTATGATGGGATATCACCCTGGCTAAACAATTTGATGGCAATGGTGACACGATTCGAGATCTAGGGGCACGGAACGGAGTCTCCTGTTGGCTTTGTTCCCATCAAGGTCTTGGGTGTCAAACCCGGTAGCGTACAAAGAACCAGGGCAAGAACTGAAACTTGCCAAAGATAATACAAGATGATAGGAGCCGACGTTGACAGCTTCACAGCATAATAGTCAGTTCAGCTGAACATGCCTGGGGCCGGGTTCACACAATGAATTCGGCCAACTCCGCTGTAATACAGCAGAGGCATGATTCAAAAGCCATCCTCGTTGGTCAGAATAGATGTTCATCCGTCTGTGGCCGAGAGTCCCTCGGATCAAGTGGTTGGCGCTTCGACCCGTCAGTTTCCCACTCGGCCTCCCCAAGCATCCGTTCCTCCTACTTCCTCATAAACCAGCGCAACAGGATTTGACATCAAGCCAGAGAGCAACGGCTGAATTCCAATTTCCGCTATATATTTGTCAGTGTCCGATCCAAGTGTCATCAATACTATTAATATCATCCAAGTTGGCGACCTGCCTATCGGTTTGGTGTTTCCTCCCAACAGGCTCACTTTTCTCGAACCCCAAGCATGAAGTAAGTTGTGCGCCACCATTTTTCCTTACCTGCAACATTTTATGAGTCATCGCAGATTGAGCGCCATTAAATTCAAGACACGGTTCCGTCCTCGGGCAAAACTGAAGGACTGGACAGCACCCATCCTCGTCTCATCTGACTGCATTATACCATTCCACCCCCGTTGCAACCCAGACATCGTTTGGGCAATCGCCTTCTATCTAGACCACGCTTCCCAACGTGCGCTATGCTGCACGTCGCGCTTCACATACCAAATTTTGCATGCAGTTCTTTGGAAACGCGTCGTCCTGGACAGCGCCGAGCGGCAACAAGTTGAACAACTCCATCTCATTCTTCGTTCCGGAAACCGAGGCAAGCTGGTGGAACGGTGTGATATACACTGTACGTTGGGCTTGAAAGAATTTGCAAGGGTAATGATGTTTGCCCCACCTGTCGCAGGGCGCCAAGTCGGTGCCCTAGAAACTATGAGCAATCTTAGACATCTAGGGTTGTTCACTGATGATTACACTTCGCTGGAATTGGATTTGGGAAACTGCATCCTTCATACGGCGCTGCACATGAGCCCAATGTTTCGACTCGAATCCTTCGCGTCAGACGCACCTCCAAGTCCATTCCTACAAGTCTTTCTTCTGACCCAACCGAGCATCCGAAGATTCGCGTACTTAAACGACAGCTACACGATGAAATTATCCCGTGATGCCCTTCCTTTACTTGAACGTCTCGAGGCCCGTTCAGACAGCATCCTTGGGCTGTTGCGTGGGCGTTCGAACGTACATGCCTTGATGTTTACTGACAGGCATGGTATGTCCGTCTCGCATAATGTTCGGGCCCTCATCGCTCGTTCCCATTCGCGTTCGAGCCGTCCCATTGAGCATTTACACATGCAAGTGATTGGATTCTCAAAGCGAGACTTTTCGAACGTCACGGCACTCAAACATCTTCGTTCTCTCTATATTGGCACCGTCCATTCCGATTGGTTTCCCTCCTTCCAGCGGCTGTGGGGATACATTGGAAGACTAACGCTATTAGAGTTCATATCTCTTGAACTCTTCGTGGACCCTTCGGCGGGTCTCGTGGATGACGAACATATGTTACCCCAGATGGAAACCTCCTATTTGAGATTGGTTATGCGGCAGGAGAACAGCTGGCGGTATTATACGAGGACGAGGGGGGACTCAGAATGGGTCATCCAGGGGACCGGGGTGGGCGTGAGTCCAGCTCACGATGATGACCCACCTGATTGGGGAAAATGGATCTTGTCGCCGCGGCCCATTCGAAGATGGTTCTAGCTCTCGGCTTAGTATTTTCGCTCAACGTGGGAATACAAGAGCATAATTCTGTCAAGGCATTCGGATGCATGTTTGCGAAGTACTACACTCGTATGTTCATCAATGGGCAGTCTCAGGGATGCTTCACTTGTCGCAGGCCTAACTTAGAATCGAGCATAGCCTGTTGCAGTTGACCGCGTGTGGTAATGGAAATGAGTTGGGAATAGAACCGCGGTCGCACACAGAGTGGATCTCAGCCTGTGCGACCATGACCATCTGGTTGACCACCAGGGCTATAGCTAGTCAATCACAATGGATAGCTACACATCAATGGCCCTATGATTGACTGAGCGCATTGTCGAATCAGTTGGAAACTGATATTATATAGTAACGCGTGTTAGCAACCAGCAGACGTGCCCTATGCATATAGCGCGTCACTGGGAAGCAAGATTGATCACATCAACACCAGAAATTGGGAATGTGATGGCAAGAAAGCCATACAATGGTGCCAACAGCTGCTCCTTGAACCTAGTTGTCCATTGAACAGGCATGGCTACCACTTCTGCGGTCACTCCAGGCCCCGGCATTTCGGGCTCGCCATCCGGGCATGTTCTCCTTTCAGGAGAATCTCATCATGCAAATCTGAAGCCATACCACATACAATAAACGTACGAGAGATAGCGGCGTGTAACTAGTTGATCGTCGAGCCCACAAAGAAAAGTATGGGGTACGCCTCGAGCGGAATTAAATTGAGTGGCGGGCACATCGCTTGACCACGTTTAATGCGCTAATCATTGTAGACGACAGTATATAACAATATGACAATGATGCCTATTTCTACATAAGACCCTCCAGGTAGTTTACACGTACGAGTTCTCGGGGTGGATACACCACAACGACGTATTTGGACATATGTAATTCCATTTGAGGTTTTCGGCATACTTCACCAAACAAACCGCAATCCATTTATAAATAATATCCACCATCTAGACTCCGCCATCGAAAAGCCAAATTGGACGTCAAAGTTCCAGTGAAGACATTGTCTCAATCATTCCGGGCGCGTCAGGCTGATTGCTCAAGCGACCGCGCGTCGTACACTATCGATAAATCCAAGCTAGCGCATACTGCTGCTTGCCCGCTCTCCTTCAGTCCGTGTCCAATGTACTAATCGCTCTTCATTCTTCAGAGCAGCCTTCCCGTTTGCAGTTCACAATGATCTCACGTTAAGTGGATGGAAATGATTGCAGGCAATAAATAGGCAGCGGATCAGGTGAAAAGATGTATATCCATGAGATGAGTAACAAATCACATAAATCAAAATCAACCATAAGCGCTGGGGATTTGGCCATGCTATTTGTCTAAACGATAGGGCTAGGACCGTGGCAACACAAATAAGAGACGTTAGGATTGTAGGATTGAGGATACAGATAGACCAACTTACGCGACCTCCCTTGGGGGCACACCATGCAATGAAGTGTGACTTGGGACTCCCTCAATACGGTGATACGCATTAAGGTTTTTGTGCAACGTAATTTGGAAAACGGACGAGCCGCCCTCCCTGCAGGCGGAGGATATCAATTCACAAACGTCAAATTCCAAGCGATGGTGTAGGCGTACCGAGCGACGATAACGGACCACGCTAGGAAGAACGTCCAGAGACGGAACCATCTAGATGATGAAAATCAGAGGCATGAAAGGCACCAACTTTCTTTCTCTACCTCCTTCCGTATTTCTCAACGACCTTCTCTTCATTCGAAAGCCAGTTCTTATACCACCTCCAAATGGTGGCTGAGTAGTGAACACCAAGGACATCGATGGATTTGACTTCAAAGCCCACTCCCTCCAGCTGCCACGCTAAGTGAGCCAATGCAACAAGTGGACAAAGACTTGGTGACACACACGACCAATGACCCAGTTCAATGCGCAGCTGGCATCTGCACCCGGGAAGATATATTTGTTCATAAAGAGACCCCTTGATTCCATGCGGGGTTAAATAAGAGCCGTCTGATCCAGATCGAGGGTGGCGTACCAGACAAGATCATGATATTGCCAGGTAGGGCGGAGACCCGCAACCTGAAGCACGAAGATACCATCGTCGTCCAGGAGATCATAGACCTCACGTAAAAATGTGTTGTATCGGCGAATGCCTACGTGCTAAAGCGTACATTTGAGCGAGCTTTTCTGCATGTAACAGAACAATAGCCCATTACCTCTGCCATCTCGAGGGAGACTATCTTGTTGAATTTCTTGCCCCTGGGAATATCACGGTAGTCCATGCAAAGGACCCGGGCCTGACTGTCATCTAGTCCATTATTTTTTATCCTCTCGTTACCAAAAGCCGTCTGTTCTTTCGCGATCGTAACACCAGTGGCATAGATATCGTAGTTCTTTGCCGCGAAAGCAGTCAAAGTCCCCCATCCACAGCCAATGTCCAAAAGCCGGTCACCAGACTTAAGGTCAAGTTTCTCACAGACGAGAGTCAGTTTATTATCCTGAAGCTCCTCGAGAGTCTCTTCGCGCGTGATATCCTTGACAATGCCTGAAGTATAGATCATGCGCGGTCCAAGGAACCAAGAGTAGAAATCGTTGCCACCTTCAAGAGTATAAGAACGATTTAGCCTAGATCTCAAGAAGGGGAACATGAAGCTTACGGTCATAATGATCCCTGACTTGCGACTCGTCTTGCCCCCGGGTGTGGAAGATGACATCCGGAATGAGATTCATGAAAACGTATTTAAATAGCTCAACGGTGAAGCCGAATGACGCCCAATCCCAACGATACTCCAGCGCTTCCAAAACATCACCTTTGAAGGGTTGTCAGGTTATCATGAATGTTGGGTAAGTGCTCGCTTGCCTTTGATGTCGATTTTCCCCTCAATGTACGCATCATGAAAAATTTGCATCGGAATCTTGGCATCAGTGAATCCCCACTGATGTTTGAGATCAGGGTCCTTTATATCGTAGTAAAAACCTGCGGGCCTCCCAGGGAGTTTCACTTTCTCATTTTTACGCGGTCCATAGTGGCTCATGAGAGCCCAGTACGCGATGGTGATGGGCAGACTGAGGAGAAGGACGAGGAACCAGTAAGTGCAAAAGCCCCCTCTATTCAAAAGTGGAAGGAGGCGTTTGACGACCCATGGCACGCCAAGGACAAGTGCTGCCAGGTGGTAATTTGAGAAGGAACCGTTCCCCTCAGCAGGAAGAGGTGCATTGTGAATTGCTGGTACATTGGTAACGCGCACGACTGATTCTGGCGCGCTCATCACTTGATGCACCAAACTTAATGACACGAAATAAACGATGGATAGAATCGATACGACGTGATGGTTAATGAAGGTGAGGACTTACTTTGCAAATGGAGGTGGGCGCTGGTTAGTGTTTGCTTCCGAAGCGCAAACCCAACAAACCGGAATCGAATCAAAACCGGGTGTGGTCAATATTGTGACCAGGAGGCCCCTTCCGTTGACTACGCGGCCTTTGACACTCACAGAGACGCGCAAACACCCGTTTGCTGCTCTCTGTTGTACAAATATCTTTGTAAATCTATCCAGTACCTGACCTCATCGCCAGTCTGGCGCGCTTGTCTGATTCTCACTGTTACTTGTTTCCATCTAAGCACTCTTTAATTTTCCTCCTCCCTTTTATCGGGATTAGTCTGACATCCAATGAAGAAACGCCCTGCTCCTTCTCGAGCAACCTCGTCTAACTCTGACATCCCTGCCTCTCCCCTTTCACAATTTAACTTTCCTCGCTCGGGCTCGCCTTCAGGATTTGGCAATTTTCTCTCGCGTCCCTCCAAATGGTTCCAGCGATCCAACTCGGGCCCCAAGACCGTGCAAGACGCGAGTGCTGTTCCATCTGCGACGCGTCGACCAATCATTTCGCAGCCGACAGACGTCAGACCGCTTCTGGAGGTGCCAAAGTCATCCTTGAGTATAAGCCAGTCCGTCCGATACACCTTTTCCTCTGAATACCATGCTCGAACTAATTATCCACCTTCAGCTCGTACCAAGACCTTTCCCGATCAAGGGTGGGTAATCCTGGCCAACCAGCACCAACTACATGTGGACCTGTCCCAGTTCCAGGCTCGCCTTCGAATGGAAGCCTACTCTCATACTCTCGTAAGAGCCGTTCGGTCGATGACCTAAGCCAGTACGCCTCAGCACTGGAACCAAGTACGGCCGATAAGGTTAAGGCCTACCAAAATCAAAGCCCAGCAAGGCGTTCAACTGCCGAGAGCAGGAGTACTCTACCTTTAGGCGGGAAGTACACCTTCCCGACTATTCTGGAAACCCCGCCTGTTGAAGAACCAGAAGAGCTCACTGCACTCACTCTGCCTCCCCCGCCCAGCATTCGCCCTCGTGCGCAATCTCAAGGTGCAAAATTGAACTCCATTCCGAAGCCAACAAACACGGCTGTTCCATTACCCAGTACCACTGTTCATAAATCAGTCACCCCCGCAGCTACCAGCAACTTGGTGCCAATCCTTTCAAACTCCAATGGCCCCGTTCCCCTTCCTACTCCCCTTTCCAACGGCGGGACATCAGCCTTGGCCCCTTCCACGGGCCGTCTGTCCCAGATCATATATCACTCCGGCTTCCTGGCACTCCACGCTTCTAATCATGCGTCTCTAGCAAAAGGCTGGGCCCCAAGAAAAGTTGTTCTCAAAGGCACTAAACTCTTCTTATTTAAACCTCCGAAGGATCGAGCTAGCGACATCAAAGCACTTTTCCCTGTTGGAATCGTTACCGAACCTCAATTTCTAGTCAATGGCGATTCGAATTCTGGAGTCTCAGGAACAGTGCTGAGCCCTCGCAAGAGGGTGTATTGGGGCCGTGACAAGCATCCTGACTTACACTTGTCCTCTGATAGGAGCACGGACAGGGGCACGACAGATGCACTAGTGCATGAGTGTGTGTTCCGAACATCCTTTGAGAATGCAGGCGAAGGCGGTGAGTATGATGCGTTTCTACGCGCGGTTATGTTTTGCCTTCCGCATCGTGCATTCATGGGCCGACCTTCGTTTGAGGCCGAGTTCCTTCGACGGATATCACAACTTATTGATGGTGCTCCCGATGAAGGCGCTGTCGAAGCCCGTGAGCACTCGATGAAACTTTTAGAGCTCTATGAATCAACGTGGGGAGGGTTTGAAGATGACACAGGCTTCAAAACCTGGCATGCTGAGAATTCTTCAATTCCTTTTATTCCCCACGTGAAGGGGCCCGGCACGCCCTTGCAATCGCCGGAGGAATTTCCGTTGCCTGCCTCCCCCTCCCCTCTCCCACGTTCACCCGGCCATCCCGGCGTTAACGATGCAAACGCAGGTCGTGACCCTGCCCGTATGGTTGCAAAAGCTCGTTCACAAGCCCGCTTGTGGGGTGCCCTTGAGAAGGAGGGGCTCAGCGCTGATATATTTAGTCGACTCGACTATGAGAAGGTTGCATATAGTCTTCGGGTGTGGGCCAATTCGAAGATGCAAGCAGAGCGCCCAGGCTCCTTGGGCCCATTTTTCGAGCGGAGTGGCGATGGCGGCTCCAGAAGAGTTGCCGATTTGTTTTCCGGGAGTGACGCAGTTCCCCATTGGCTAACCTATACGGTTCTCCATCATCTTCTAGGTTCCAAAGCCTCGGAAGGCGATGTTGAAGGTCAGACTCGAGCACTCACATTCCTTTCTCGGACACACACTCGAGCGGATTTACTTGGTCGATGGATCGCTGTAGGGGAAAATGCACGATTATGGGGTGATCAGTGTACATGGACTGCAATCAAGACGGCTGTATGTTGTAAGGCCGTTGCGAGACTCGAAAAGGTCTGGAAGAGAGTCTCGCATCGCGAACGCAAATGTGTAGAGAACTGGGTGCGTGGAAGATGTGAGCAATTGCCTGTTGTGTTGTCATAGTTCATTCCTACTATCACCAATTTTGTTTCACAGCATCCACGGACGTAGAAGCCAATAAGCTCCAGGTTCCCTGGTTTGGGGACCGCTTTGAAGCTGTCTCACAGCTGCTCATTTCAATAACCCCGGATGATATAAATAGAAGCTATTTAATACCTACTTTACTCGAAGCAGAGGATCAGGCAAAGGCATCGTTTTCAGCGTTTCGTGAACAAATGGGTGCTTGCTCAAGGGCTGTAAACGATGATCTGGAAGGCGAAGCCGCAGCACTCGCGAGGTTTTGGGACTACCTTAGCGCGAGGCCACCCATAAATCCCTGGCAGTATGTCTTCTCCCATAGGTTCTTGTCACAAATCTGATGCGTTTCAGAATCGATCAATTCCTAGAGCTTTCATACGCAGCTGAGCCACGCCAAAAATCTCATTTCAATCCTCACTTTTGGGCACCACCTTCTGCCACTTCCATTCATCCAGGTCTTCCTCTCCTCTTCCCTGAACCGCTTCCCTGTACCGGCTTTCTAGACAGGCCGTCTGTCTCTCGCTTGGGTAAGCAGGAGAATTTGGAGCGAAGCCGAGCGATGCAGCCCGAAGAACTGTTGGGTTTACTTCCCGAAGCCCACTTTAGATCCGTGTTGGGAGCAGTGACGGACCAAACCTCATTGGACACTTCACGACCCAATGGAGGGACCCATTCTTTGGCTCCTTCCAACGAGCATGACGTCGGGAACACTTTTGTTGCAGCGTTCGGAGGGGAACTCATTTTAAAAGTCCTGCCTTTCATAAGTGTCCCGAACCCGCAGACTTCAGGCTCTAACACCCAAACCCAACAATTGCTCTCTGCCACCGATGTCACTTCTCTTAAACGGAAGCCCAGCTTGGCGCCTTCCCTTCGCGTTGCTGCAGATTCCCCCCGAATGAGTAGACAATCATCTACTAGACGGGAGCGTCGATCGTCGTTGCCCAGCCTATCTCGAGCGTCCAGCGTCGTCATTCGAGAGAAGAAAGTTGAAACACCTTTGAGAGCAACTGTGAGTGCTGGGACCCTTGATCGATTAGTCGATACATTGGTTGAAGGACTGGAGGTGTCGGTGACATCCACGGACGATTCCGGTCTGAGCTCAGGAAAGTTTCGACCTGTTATCGTGGATCGGGAAGATTTTTCGAAGAGCTGGTGGCATACCTTCAGGAGTTTTGTAACTCCCATGGTATTTTTTGAGGTGGGGCTGCTTCTTAAACTCAAACGATCAGGAATGACTGACTTCCCTCGATCCAGCTCATGCTAAAGCGGTACTCTCATTATCCTGGCCTGGGTGTTCAGGTGGAATCTTCATCGACTGTGCCACTCCACAACTTGCAGGAGGAGGTTCTTCATGTTCTGAAAGACTGGATGGAGATCGGTGGTGGGTCGTCCGATGTGCTGGACGACCCGCAGCTCTTCCGCTCATTCAGCGAGTTTACCGTCAGGCTAACCAAAGAATCTGATGCGGAGGGAAACCAAGAGAACAAACTCAACGACGCGCGAAGAATTCTAGCATCTATTTTTTCCGAGCAATCTAGGCGTCCTTTACTCCTCGAAGAGTCCGCGAAGCCCTCTCATCCTCAGTCCCAAGACGCTTTTGGTACATTACCCCATCGATTGACAATCTCAAACCTGAGCACCTTGTTGCAAATCTTGATTCCATCGCATCTGCTGTCATGGCTGCTGTAACCTCAGATGACCTCCTAGTTACATCCGACATCTTGGAACTTCAGACGGCAGACCGCCTTGGTTGGTATCCCCAGAAGGACCTCTCGACGGCTTCTGACGAGGTTGTGATCAGTAACATATACTCACACATGCAGCTGGTTCAGCCATCCTCCCTCTCAGCGGACTTGTCCCCACAAGATGTCCTGCACAAGAACCTTCCTCCAAGTATTCGCATGGTGTTCCGCTGTCAGGCCGTCATTCGGAAGTGGGTTATCGCAAAGTTAACTGAGCCTGGTATCAGCCCACGTCTCAGGGAGGAACGAATGCGATCCACTCTTCGAGCCATCGAGTATTGTCGGCTGAGCGTTAGGAGTATTGAAGGCAATTTTGCAAGTCTCAATTCATCTGAGCATGTTGCGCAGCAACGCAAATTTATTGAAACTGCACTTTGCTCCGCCATCCTGAGTCCTGAAAGTCGCTTGTTCACCCGTGCATGGCAAAATGTGGCTGCAACAAGGGGTGGAAATCTTGATTCCTTATCTGGTCTTCTCTCCCAGGGTTATGTTCCCGCTCGATCCCATTTACGACCCCTGGCATTGGACGGTGGGTGGATCTTCGAGCGGCTATTGGAGCTCGTTTCCCTGCCAGACACGATGGCTGGCGAGCATACCCTTATCAATTTTGATAAGAGACGGTCAGATTTTGTGGCTACACCTGAGTACTTGGGACTGACACTCTCATACCCAGGTATATCTCCATGCTGGCAAGTTGTGTGTCTGGAATGATGTCACAGAACACGTACACTGATCGAGCGGGCATTGACCGAATGAATAACATGCTCAAGGAATTGGCAGCTTCTGAACGAGACCATCGGCTCGTGAAAGAGGATGCCCAGCGAGAGTCGGTGCAACCCTCACCATCATACATTGGCAGGCGCAATGTCAGGCCATTCCAGTCTCTCATTGCTGCTCAGGTGGAGAAAATACGCCGGGATCGCCACGCAAAGGAGCGCCTCAGTAAAGAGAAGCGGCAGGAACAACAACGAAGTGACCGTCTGGAGGGTGAGATGAATCGTGCCATGCAGCCCAGCAAACGGCCTTCACTCAATTTGGCTCCAAAACATGAACGAGGGAAGCGAAGTATGTCAGCACTCTTCCGGGTAGTAAGGCCTATATCCGCCGCCTTCTCCGATCGAGCACACCTTCATGCTGAGATTAAACGGCGCCGCTTGTCTGAACTGGATTTTCAACCTATTGGCAAACCCTCCCTCGTGCTCAGTCTTGCGGATGCTACTTCTTCCATCTTCACCAATGAGGAGCGTCCCTACACCCTTGAGCTGATTACTGAGGATGGGGGTCGATGGCTGCTGCAAGCAATCTCTTACATGGAACTTGTTCGGTGGATCGATGTGATCAACTCAGCTTCGAAAAAGCGGCACACATATATCGGTAATGGCAAACCTCAACTGAGCGAAATGGTTGATGATATGGCCAGGGACCTTGAACGTGTTCGCCATGACGCAGGTGAGCCCTAGAATCTTTGGAACATGGAATTTTTACTGATGTCATCTAGTTTTTGGAGTATCTCTCGAGTCGCTTACCTCCCGTGAAGCCCCCACGCATGCAGATCAGGAAGGCGTACCGGCTGTGCTGCAAAAGCTCCTATTTGAGGTGGAATATCGTGGTTTGACGGAAATTGGGATTTGTGAGTCTTGGTTTGTTATGCCAACATCTACTATAATATCCCCTAGATCGGATATCTGGAGGAATGGGGGCTATCAATACCATCAAGAGACTTTTCGATGAAGGTGGGGACATTATTACTCTTTCTTGTGTCATACTTAGCCTTTGTTCAGGATTTGAGCCTGATTTACGCAACGATGATCGTTTTGTTGACATTCACTGTGTTTGTGGTGCCGTGAAGCTGTTTCTACGACAGCTTCCCGAGCCACTGATCCCGTTTTCCCTGTATTCCGATGCCATTGCGTCGAGTCGTAAGTGGCTTAGCGCTCCACGCTCGTGTTCTCTAAAACCCGTTTCAGGCCTTATCGACTATAATGAGCGATCCCGTCAGATCCGGGAGCTTGTGCACTCTTTGCCTCGAATTCATTTCCTGACACTTCGACGACTAATTGAGCATCTCGACAGGTAAGCATCAGCAGATTGAAATGCAGTGTCCAAGTTCATCAGATCTCCAGAGTCACGGACTATGAGGAGTCGAATCAAATGACTGCAGAGTCGCTTGCGATCTGTTTCAGTCCGTCTCTACTTCAACCTCCCCTAGTCCTGCCTCGTTTGCTATTGGCGTCGGCAACATGGGACCAGCCATGGCTTTCACCAAGGGCCTCATTTTGCAGGTAGTGACTGTCTCGATTAGTTTCTGAGGGTATTTCTCATGAAAAAGTTGACAGTTCCACAGAATCTTTGGTGATTCTGACCCAGATCAAGAGCCTGAACCTGAGGCAGAAATAGGACAGGACCGCTACCGGATGGGACTGTTGGAGAAACTGCAGACGCTGTCGACCACACAGGCAGCCATAACTCTACCTCAAATGTGAGAGACACTGAGGAGTCCTCGCCGTGTTCTCATGACAACACTACCGATGAAGCGGACCCTCAAGCTTTCTGAGCACCGCTTATATCTAAAAGTTGCTAACACGGGCTTGCTGAATGTTATATGCATGCATCTATTATATATAATTTGTGTGTGCATAATTATATGCTACTATATGCTAGGTATCCTCTTACCCTAACACGATGGAAGCAAATGTAGAACCGCAATATCGAAGACATAATATAATGCAATGCACGTTCACCAGTGTGCAACCCCTACCCAAAGGATATGAATGGGGCACACACACGCATACCAAAAAATCCCGTGCAAGAAATCGAAATTACCCCGCATCGAATGTCCCGGATTGGCTGCAACTTTGCCAAGAATTTGGTTGGGATATATGTATATGATGGAGATTTTCAGTGGCTGCTAGCTCATCGATCTATCATTTAATGTCATGCATATTGGTTTCCTACCAAATCCACGTCTGGAAAGCATTCGAACTTCTCCTTCCACTGCAGCGACCATCGGGCACGCCATTCTCTAGTTGGTAGATAAAATATCATATATGGAGCATTGTCCACCAAATCACTGGTGCTGGGGAGAAAGCGGTGCTCATCAGCCGAATATCCACCTACTTGATAGTTTGGGGGCACAAAACATGCAAATTATTGTACGCCGTCCCAATTCGATCGGAAAACGCTATGATACCGGACATTTCTGTGATCCCAAATTGGAGGCTACGGTGCAGTTGGGCACATAGAGGAACGTGTAGGAAGTGAAACACAGTCACCTACTAGCGATCAAAACAACCAGGGATCTCAATAACCACACCAAGTATATCGCGCTCGGCACATCGCCTTTGATAAAATGGCTTGTTTTGCGAGTGTTGACGTCGAAAGCGCCTTATCCGTGTTTGGTTTCGATCCACGCAGCTGAGCCTTGCCGCGTTCGCGTTTGACATCTGACCTGGTGCTCTGGTATAGGGCGTGTCTCCTGTGCATGGGAAAATAAACTAGGCAATAAATAGCTAAAATCTCTTATTCCATCCACGAAAACTATCTGTTGCTTCGGTCCTCATGTCCACCACGATGCTCGCTCAAGGCAGTGAGCACAACATAGAGCAGACAGACGAGCGCAGTAGCCGCCGCGTCTCAAGCTTCCCCGGAAACATAGAAGTTGAGCTAGAAAGTGTGAGCACATCCAGCGAGTCCACCGACGACGACTCAAGCTCCACAGACCCCGGAAGAGTCGCAACAGATTTCGACGCAGCAACGACCATGGATTGGATGAACCTCATGAGTCCACCTTTTGGTGGTGCCCCGCGCTCTCTGGCATCTGTTCCTCAGAACTATATGCGTTCTCCTTTGGGCAGGATGAGGACAAACAGTGTACCGCGTTCGAGTTCACCTCGGTCTCAGAAATCGGTGGTCCGACCCCCTATACAACTAGCGGACAAGCCCGTAAGGGGGATATCTCCCTTCAATGAGTATATACCGCCTTCCGCTGCGGACTTGCAACGATTATCGAAGTCCCTGACACCGAAACCCTCAGCTGAGATTGCCCGCTTCCCCCCAGTGGATCAGGAGCGGGTCCAAAAGACAATAGAGTCTATTGCTGAGTCTATCAACTGGACGCGAGCTCTCACTGAGGTATGCTCAAAATCTACTTCGTTCGCTGCCACTAGCTCATGTAGTTTCACAGCATGATGACAACTTCAAATCTGAGCACGACGCCGCTCTCGCTATCCT
>NW_024067512.1:0-22805 GCF_015039405.1 Cantharellus anzutake | reverse complement strand
GCAGTCCCATTCATGTACATGTCGAGAGATTATACTAGATTGTTCAACAACAATGTCCATAACTCAACAAGATGCCAAAAAAATTGTACCAACGGAATAAGAGATGTTGTAAAGTGCGGGTCACAGCGAATGCTACTTTGAAATTCCAGTAATAGATCGGGGTGGTACACGAGCCACAGCAGGCGAAAGAGCACCAAACTCATTCTAAAAACAGGAATAAGCACCAGGCTGAGCGAAGCAATGAAAGTGACGACATCATCAGTGAATGCCGGAGCCATGAACGTGCTTCCAAGTCCACCCCAACTTTCGTTTTTTCTTGGGAATGACCGGAGCTTTCAGCTCAGGCTCAGCTCGATCTGCCTTGCGTTTCTTCGCATTCTTGGGTACCGCAGGTTGTTGAACTTCCCGTTCGCTATCATCCGTTGCAACATCTTGAGCTTCCGGCGATTTGCGTCTGACAGGCCGCCGCGGGCGTGATTTGGGTTGTGACTGAGGAGGTGGGGTCGGAGTGGGCTCTTGTTTTTTTCCACCTAGCTCTGGTGATGCTGCTGTAGCAAGTATTGTTTCCCTCACTTCTTCCAGCTGAGCCTGGGGAACAACACCTGGTAAGCAGCACGAAAAGACAAGTCAACAAATCAACCAAACCTCGAGTTGACTGATCCTCTTTTCGAGGGTCTTCTTCTCCTTCTTCGCCTTAGCCTCGATCCTTTCTCGCTCAACCCGCGCCTCTTGCTCGCCCTGATTCACACTGTCCTCCATCTCCTTTAATCGGAGACCCACATCGACCCTCTCCCTCCGCAATTCGTCCAATTCACGGGCGTCCTTCTTCTCCATACGATGCCAGGTTTGAATCTCACGATCCTTCGCCGAAAGTTCGTTCTGAGCCGAAGTTAGCTGCAACTGCGTGCGTCCCAGTCTCCCCTCCAAATCACCAATTTTGGCCTTCACATCCTCGAGAGCTTCTCTTTCGTGCTTCAATTTGCCCTGTCACAAGAATTAGGTGTTAGGTTAGGGGTGATAGAGACAAATGAATGAACAGACTTCGAGATTTTCTTTCTGTCGGCGCAGAGTAGAGTGTGCAGTGTCCAGTTCATGATGATTCTGTTCAAGCCGCTGAACCTCGGCGTCACGCTCCAGTGCGTTTTCCTCTCGTTCATCCTCAATCTCCTGCACCAGCTCCACGATCCGTTCCTCCCTCTCCTTCAACTCCTCCTAGAGAACTAACTTAGTATCGATTCCAAAGCCGCAGAAGAGTACATTAGGAACAGAAAAGGAATGTCCCACATACCTCCAACTCTCGCTTATCATGCAGTAGCCAAAACTCCGCGCTTTGAAACTGATGTATTTTATGATCCCTCATTAAAATATCAATCTTAGACTGACGGACGAACGACCCATGCTCATCGTAATATCGCAGCCTCTCCTCGTCAAGCTCAAGCTGGGCCCGGCCATGCGCAAAATTATGCACCGTCTGAAGCTAGAAACACAAACCATAAATCAATATACACTGACATACCCGGGAAAAGAAAGCTGGAACGCACCGCATCACATATATCCATCCATTGTTTCTTCTCAACGCCGAACGCCTCTTTGACCTCCTTCAGAGCAATAATCTTTGACTGCTCTACTTCCTTCGCAAATTTCAGCACCTTGTCCCTCTCCGCGATGACTTCCCTAATCCGTTCATCATAATACGCAATACGGGCCTCAGTAGGATCAGAAGCAGGAGAACGGAATGTCTCCAATCCGTTGAACCGCGGTTTGCTGTTGCCATTGGCAACAGGAGATTGGCCCCGTTTAGTCGTGGATAATGGAATAGGCTGAGGCAACTCCACAGGACCAACAGAACGCGCTCGTGAAGATTCACGCAGCGTTGAGTCAGATACAATACTTGTTCTCCCCTTTCCAAAGCCGTTCTGAGACGCGTGATGAAGCTCGTGGATGCCATTGGGAATTTGGTCAGTTCTTGGCGTTTGTAAGCTCCCAGATGCGCCATTATTGCTAGTTACGACTGCAGCAGCCCGCCGCTTCGGTGGAGGAGATCGCAAAATCATGATGTAGAAGCGCGAAACCTTGCGTGAAACGTCGGTCCAGGAGCGACAGGACTCACGTGGGCGACGCGGGGCAATTCAGACCAAATCAATTGAGCAGTTAAACAATTTACGCAAGCTCGGCCAATAGTTTCCCCAATCGTATCCTGCCTACTACGTAACCGTCACGGAGTAGACCTATATGCATATCCTCTAACATACACGGACATAAGAAGAGAAGAGAGACTGCACGCAGTGCCAGCCCGCTGAAAGTGAAAGTCATAGACCAAACAGGCGGACTAAAAAGCCCGTAGGAAAGGGAAAGCTGCACGGTGGAAATGAAAAAAAAAATTGAAGAACCTCCGTGGATGTTCTAGTAGATGTCAGCGTGAGGCTGGCCCACCGATCGACAATGGCTGCGCACCCGCTGAGGTGCAAATGGTTGACAACTGGCAAGTTTAAAGGTTGAAGTGAGCCCAAAGAGAGATGCTATGTAATGAAGGTGTGTGGAGAAAGAACTCATAGTAGCCCGCAAATCTTGAGGGTCAAGCGAAGGCCGAGCTTGATGAATATCGACAAATCAGTGAGACTGGTTAGCGGCAATATATCAGCGCACACGACCGAGAGAATTTCACGTTTACTTACGAATTTCCGAAGAGCTTCGCTATGCCGTTGATGTACACGTTCAAAGCGATGAACAGATTACAGAGGCAAATGTCCAGCTTAGTCAGGATCCCTATGCTGACGGTAAGGCTGTATTTGGACAAGCCCACAACAAGTTTCTGTGCAAGAACTAAGAGCGAGAAACAAGCACGAGGGGGATACCTACCACTACAAGATCGATGAGGAGACCAATAATGTCGTTACATTTGTTCCCATGGTCATGAGTCAGGTCAATCTTGATGTCAGCTAAAAGGGCAATGGCGGAGTCAATCTCGGAAATGATTTTGAGGCAAGGTTCGTGAGGGTCGTTCTTTCCATCTAACAGCAGATATCATCACTGAGCCCAGCGACGGAGAGCAAGGGGAACGTACCTAGAAGGTCAATGTAGACGATAACCTTGGCATAGAGGTCATTCAACCAAACCCAAATGTCGATTTCGTTGCATCCTAATGTCTCGACAGTGACGAAGACAGAAGACAGAATTAGCAGGTAGAGGTAAGTGGGAACGCTGAGGCATCATACCAGCCGAATTGCATGAGGAGTGAGTTGGAGTCGGCGTTGATGTCGATGTTGATGTGTGCGAAGAAGTGGTTGGGGAAGGAGATGTGTGGTGCTCATGGCCGCAACCTGTGCCACCGATGACAAGGCAGAGGCGGGCATCAACATTGAGCTTGTCAAGAGTGGCGTCGAGGTTGGTGGTGGACGTGATGCCTCCAGTCGAGCCGACAACTCCATCCACAGCAGCCTTGACGTTAGTATCAGAAGTGAGGCCAACGACGGAGCTGGGATGGCAGTCTTGAAGATGGAGGTGAGGAAACACGCGTCGAAAGACTGAATCAACGCGTAAAACACGTACCTGAGCACTTCCTAGCGTGCGGTGGGATCCCGACAGGAGATGCAATAGCGGAGAGCGGAGAGTACGCGACGAAAGCGAGGAAAGGGAGGTAAGAGAAGGAACGCATGATTAAGGATTGTAGGGAGGGTAAGTTGGATGGGAGGATGAGCTGTGGCCAAGGTCTCTTCAGAACGTGAAGGAATGTCTGAGTTCTCTCGATATGAGGGGGCTCTTGAGGAAGGGAAAACAGGTGGGGGATCATCCCCGCTGGTACTTATACGTTTCCTTTGGAGGACCCCCTGAATAGGTGGGAGATGCATCCGAGACAATTGCCCAAGATCCAGAATGACAGCTACAGCAAGATCGTGCTGAATAGATTCAAAGCACTATGGCACATCCCGTAGGCTTAACAAACTTGTCGCATTTCCGAACGACGACCACATCAGAAATGGCGAAAGCCATGCAACGTGAAGTGTGTCCGAGAACGGTATGAGCATGATACATGTGACCAACAGCAAATTTCACGGATGGAAGACAGGTCCGTTGCACTCCAAGTGATGGCAAGTTGTTCAAGTCTTGTCGAAATGTCGAAATGAGAGCCCGGGGTCCCCTATGTCGGCTAGCTTTCCAAAGGCACAGCACTCCATCGCTTGAATCCTGGGAGCCCAGTCCATCACACTTGGCTTGCCCCCCAAGCCGCCACATTTTATTGCGTGTTTGCGGAAAAGCCATTCATTCAGTGGGATGCCTAAAATTCATAACTTCCCACGGCCTGAATCCCCCCACATGTCTTCAATTGGGCGTTCCGTGCTCAAACAGCGTGCTACTTCGACTCTCCGCCAGAATTTCGTATTGCTTCCTCAGAAGGACGTCGCGGGCATCGAGATACGCTGCGCTTATATGAGCCTCGCCTCTGCGGATTACCATGTCATACCTTCCTAATCAGCCTCGTTCCTGCTTTTCCCGAACTAAGCAGTCGCAATCTCTCGATCAAACTATAGGCTCCCTCATCTGGGGGATCTGAAATGTCTCAAGTCCAGCCTAACAGAGACTGGTGCGTCCACTCAAGTACCTCTCAATCTATTATCGCATTAATTATCCATCCAGGTGGAAAGAAGTCAATGTATATCAAATATACCCCATGTCCTTCAAGGACTCGAATGGCGATGGCATCGGCGATATCCAAGGGATCATATCGAAACTAGATTATTTGAAAGACCTTGGAATAGACGTTATTTGGCTCAGTCCTATATATCGGAGCCCAAATTATGATATGGGCTACGATATCTCTGATTACTGTTCCCTCGATCCCCGCTATGGCGATATAGACGATATGCACCAGTTATTGAAGGCGATGAAGGAAAAGGGGATAAAGCTTCTAATGGACCTCGTCGTTAACCATACCTCACACCTGGTGCGCGGCTCAACAAAGTATACCTATTCGAATTTCGAACCCTGACAACCGCATAGCATTCTTGGTTTCTCGAGTCTAGTAGTTCGAAATTGAGCCCTAAGCGAGACTGGTACATTTGGCGGCCACCCCGTATAGATGGGTCTGGGAACCGTCATCCTCCCAATAACTGGGATGCAATATGGGGAGGTAAGGCATTTCGGTTTTTCTTCGCTACTCCCTGACACACATTGTCAGGCTCCGCTTGGGAGTGGGACGAGAACACACAGGAATATTATCTTCATCTTTTCTTGAAAGAGCAACCAGACTTAAACTGGGAAAACATCGAAGTCCGCCGTGCCGTGCACGAACTCATGCGCTGGTGGCTCGATAGAGGAGTCTCAGGATTCCGTGTGCGTTTCTCGCTGTCACCCGATTCAATGGGGTCTAAAGCTGAGACACTTATTTGTAGATGGACGTCATCAATCTTATTTCCAAACCCGAAGGCTTACCTGACGAGCCGCTTGAGAACGCTGGATTTACCGTTTTCCCCGTCAGCATCCCGAATGGCCCCCGAGTACATGAATTCCTTCGTGAAATGAACGAGGAAGTCATATCAAGTACGTTAAACACACCATCCATCCATTCCCCGGCACGCTCAACCTGTTTCTGTCCTCTAGAATACGATGCAATGACGGTCGGAGAAACCCCCTGGACACACGACCCCGCCATCCTCGCCCGATACGTAAAACCATCCTCAAAAGAGCTCAACATGGTCTTCACCTTTCACCACGTAGACATAGATGGAGGTGTCGAAAATTCTTGGAAACCCATCCCCTGGAAACTCTCCTCTTACAAACAAATCATCAACAAATGGCAAACATACATGCATGAACACGAAGGATGGAATTCAATTTTCATTGAGAATCACGATCAAGGGAGATCAGTGTCGCGTTTTGGCAATGATTCGGCCGAGTATAGAAGTATTTCTGCGAAGATGCTGGCTGTGGGTCAGATATGTCAGGGAGGAACGATCTATGTTTATCAGGGGGAGGAGTTGGGTATGGCCAACATGCCGCCTTCATGGGGGATCGAGGAATATAAAGATGTAGCGACTCAATCATACTGGAAAGCGTAAGATAACTTACTCGTCCCACCCCTGTTTCAGCTTCATTTATTATTTCGCTCCCATACCAGGATTCTCGAGAAACGTCGCGAAAATTCAGAGAATCCAGACATGTCCGATATCCTTAAAGACCTCCGAAAGAAAGCCCGAGACAACGCCCGGACTCCAGTCCAAGTGAGAACAGACCTTCCGATCAAATTCGATGCACAAATATCACTAACTGGTCTACTTTCCGATTTAGTGGGACGATTCGCCGCACGCTGGGTTCACATCAGAGAATGCAACCCCCTGGATGAGGGTTAACGATGACTACACTCAGTGGAATGCTACCCAACAGATGAACGATCCAAACAGCGTACGATTCTTCTGGAAACGAGCGCTAGCATTCAGGAAAGCTCATCCAGTCCTGGTACGTGGGAATTTTGTTTCACCTCGACAAGAGCATCTTACAAGACGAACTGATCTTCAGATCCATGGAAGTTTCCGCCTCATATCCCCCGAGGATGAAAGAGTTTTCGCAATCGAGCGTCAACACGGCGATGTAACCGCTATTATAGTGATCAACTTCAACGGCATCAATGTGGACTTTTCCTTCCCCCAAGACAGCAAGATTCCTAAAGGATTAAAGCTTCAATTGTCAAATTACGAGAACACGGACGAAACACTGGAAAACACATCTCCAACTTTGGTCAATCTCAGACCATACGAGGCACGAGTATATCTCTAACGAGGTTGTAACGATTTCCCGCACCCCACTTAGTGAATGCCTCAGCTTAGGGCTTTGTGTAACTACCAATCGGCGTCATCGATTCCTGAAGGGTTCTATAGATGCAATGCCTTCCTTTCATCCCCTTAGATGCAGAATGACGACAGCCTGTTAAATGAATATGACGAGACTTTGCAAAACTGTCCCATGCACCTAGGCCGTACATAATATCCGAAAGGTATTGCAACATCAAAAGAGTTACTGAGTAAACGACATTCTATAGCAGAAATTCACGGAACCACTAAACAACTTGGCTGATGTCAATGACGATTGGTGCTTTCATCCCACCTTGGATCACGAATCGAGTTCCATCCCTCCCAGCCTGAGGGCAGTAAGGCCCATCGTACCTCGGCATCCGATCGCCGTTCTAGGCTGCTCCACCATCAATACAACCCGGACTTTGAATGGTAGGACACTTCTTTTTATCTCCCAAGGGACGCTCAGTGGGGATGTTGAGTTCGTTCTGCTCAATGATGCCATTCACAATATAGGCGCGATGAAGGATTTGCAGATACTCGGAGTTGGGATCTGCTGGCGTATTAGTGAGATTGCACAAGGAACTCCGATTGGAGTGTACGGTCATGCCGAGTCTGAAGCTGGACATCCTAAATTCGGATCGAGGCCACGATGGGTAATCCACGACAAGCAAAAGCAAAAGCGTTGAGATCTTTCTCTGGTGGTTTCCACTACGATGCATTGAGACTCTGATCCTAAGATTCGCCCCAAGCCGAAACCACCAGCCTCTCAGGACTACAGCTAACCAGTACGGTGAACATTGGTGGGAGCATAAGTACGAGCTTCACCAATGATTCAAGTACCTCTAGATCACCACATTCATGGAGCCCATCCAAGACGATGACGGAGCGATGCTTCCCTGAAGACAACACATCCTTGAGTTCACGCATGGGGTCAATGACCCAAACCTTCATCTGCCTCTCTGGAACGGAACCCGTAACACTCTCCAAAGCGTTCAATGGAGTCCAGTCCAGTGCCTTTTCGATTCTTATCCCAAAAGAACGGCGCCGCCAAAGCACCGCGGCTTTTAAGGGTGGAAGCAATACCGCGGTCTTCCCTGTTCCAGAACCACGTAACTAGACAAATCGATTCTTGGGTTCCATCAGATTGAATTCCGGATTTTGTTGCGTGTGGTTGACATTCTGGTTTGCTTTTAACGTAGTATTCGGCATTCGCTTTTGGGAGTTTCGAGAGTTCACCTGAAAATGTTACTGAGCTAACAGGTTTGGAATAAAGCAAATGAGACAAACATTCAATTGATACTTGAATCGTATGAAGGAGGTTCAAGGTTGTTGCTGCTGTCTAGGGCGGGAAGGGTTAGTTGAACATCTTGCTTGGATTGCAGGCTTAACGAACAGCGAAACGGGAGAGAGCATTACTGATACAGGCCCTCACGTCGTTTATTTTCTGGGCTATCTCGCTCGCTAACACCGCTCTCTTTGTGACCTTTTGGGGCTCGAGTCTGAGCGACTCGATCTGCCCTTCCAGGTCCTGCCAGCAGGATTAGAGATAAAATACGTACCCAAGGAAACTCGTACATATACGTACAAGCAGAATCCATTGATCAGAGAAATTCTGTCAGGAGGTATTTGATCTTCGTCATTTCCATCGGCAGTCTACGTGGATTGGAAATCCACAGCAGGAAAGTGAGCAAGTATCACCCACCACAATTATCATCATTCGCAAACCTCGTATATCTGGAGCTAAGTCAGAAGAAGAGGAGAAAATCTGAGCGCAGAACCGGCAGTTTGGAGAACCAGCTTTCTGGCACTGATGATGATTTTCTTTCGGCGACGGGTGATGGTGTGGTCTTGAGTTCTGACAAAGGACGCATATTGATGCCTTCACCTCTTAGTTGCGTGTAACCGTTCACATCGCCATCGCGAACGGCATTTGGAGATGCAATATGCGGTGGGTTGAGAGTTATCGGCCGAGATGTCAAAGGGCACAGTCACCTCCAATCTGTCGCGGTTGGGGCCGGAGCCACCGAGCCGCGCGATCCAAGCGAGATGGGCGTTTATCCAAAACATAGGAGCCAGCAGGAAATGTCCGAGCAGCCGCCAGAGGGCCCAGGTCATACCCAGGCTGTCTATTGCGATGAGTAATCTGAGGACTTGCAAGAAGGATTTGAGTTCAGGGGCTGAAGAAAGCGGCCGTTGAGGATCGCCGGATGAGGATCCAGGAGCAGGGACCTTTTCAAAGTCGACCTGCTAGGATTTGCGTAAGGATTATGCAATTCATTGGACGATGCCAAGTAAAGCAGTTTCCAAAAATGCCTTCGTTGAGCATTTGAAACGCTCTGCGAAGCTCGGCGCGGTTCGCCACATCTTTATTGTTATGATGTCGCAATGAGCTAGAAATTCAACCAATGCTCATTTACAATTTGGATGAAGTCTGCAACGCCACGATATGCCAACTGTTCAAAGTATACCAAGCGAAGAATACCTCGACTCGCCTGCAGGGCCGCAATGAACGAGTCCCGCAACTGCGAAAGCCTCCCCCACCAATCACCCAGAACAGGGAGCATCCCAGCGGCAATCGGAGCATATGTTTGGGAAGCTTCCGTGAAGCGCTCGACCAGAAGGCCAACCACTCGGGCATCACGTTCCTTACTTCGTAAGCCATCACGCCAAAGATCTTCATCCGGGGTATGACCTTTTTCGATATTCCAGAAGGTCGCCCACAACGCAACATAGAAGAACGAAAACATTCTCATCCAATGGACTGTGGAGGTACGGAGTTTTTTTTTCTATGGCCAAATGGACACCAGGGGACATGAACTCATAGGTTCCCTGCAAGAAAATCCAGTGCATGTACCGTTGGCTCAATATAGTAACTTACTGATATTGATTCCGCAGTGACTGTTCTAGTCAAGTAGGTGGGGATGTACGATGCGAGATCGCCATCTGAAATTATTGCCCAGCACTCGGTCGCATCGACAGACAGCCCTAGTTCCGCAATTCCCCCCTGCAGAGCCTCGGCAGCGGACATCACCTTCCTGACCTCATCCTTTGCCTCCTGAGCTGTTTTTGAATCATGGATCCCTCCCTCCAAGTCCAATGCCATGACTTTGTCCCGCACCGCATCACTGAGTTCGCCCACACTCTTATTGTCACGCATAATGGCGTCGTGAAACTCGTGTAACTTGTTGATATTGAATGGTGCCGTTTTGATGGGTTGCGTCAGCTTGAGAACATTCCCGATACTAACATCTCGTTGCATATACCCGCATTGATATGTCGAAAGCCATCCTACGAAGGTTAACCGGGTCTTCGGGAGAGGAGAGCGAATTGCAATGCATACCGAGCATAGCATGCGCAAGACAAATGCACAAATCCCAAGCGGTATCGCAGTATTCGAGGCTGCAGCCTTGATCCCGAAGAAGGGTCACCGCCAAAGTACGGTAATCCGGTTCTTCCGGACAGATGGAACCGATATCCTTGAGATGAAAATCGCTGAACTTCAAATTGGGACCTGGAAGGAAGTATGAATTGTATGAATTGGTCGATTTACAACCTCTGGAATTGAGCGGCTCATGCGACGAGAGGAGAGTCGCGGTTCCGAATTCGCCCTTTGAAGCCTGGTACATGTTGTGCTCCACATCTTTCTTCGCACGGGGAGGCCAAGAGCCTTTCATGATGAAGGATTCGGACACTTTTTCGTATACCCTTTTCTTCCTAATCGCTCGGTGGTCACGGAATCGGATATTGAATGAACCATTGAAGTTGTATGGCGATGGAGATACTAAAATTGTGCTTGTCATATTTCACCAAGTATAACCGGCCTTTCCACTTACTTATATCGTATTCATCGCTGTCGTCATCCTTCGTGGAGATTTGCTCCAATTTAAGTTTCTTCGGCGCCACCGCTGACAACGATAGGCCGCCATTCACAGAAGATATAAGCTGACTTACCTGGCAGGGATTCTGCCTCGAGCTTCCGCTTTGGTAGTTGCGATTGTTCCATCGGTGGACGAGTATCAGTGGAAACATGCGTCGACGTTTTACCGGTGGACGGCTTGGCCGTTCCTGAGGCCAAAAGAGTTGGGGAAATTGCTTTCGTTGTCCAACGAGGAGAAAGGCTGCATCAATGCCACGAAGGTATTACGGCCACAGGATGATTGGCGGTTGTGGAGCACTTCCTTTTGAATCCCTTGGACGATGTTATCCTCTCCAGAAGGGAACACAAATTTCTCCGTATCCGTGAACTCTGGATACCCAGCGTCGCCAGGCGTCTGCCAGAGCAAAATACTCAGCAAGACCTTTATGAACTGAGGGATGCTGTGGGCTTTCCAGTCTTTCGTTGTCAACCTCAATTCCTTGCTCGCGGAGAGGCCACCGCGGTGGAAGATGAGAACACGGAGGGCTTCGCAGCATGATTGATGGCGACGATTACGGTGAATGTACGCAATGGAGTGTCATTATATTGCGCACGTCCATAAGTAGTGCTCTGGAGCAGCATGTCCTTCCAGTCAGCTTTTACTTCCACCGCTATGGCGATCTTCCGAGGCTCCCGTTTGCTTTGTTTTGGGCAATTTGCTCCAGCAAGCAACGAAGTTATTGGGTGGCGCGTCTGTGACGGCTACCCCAACAATGTCTGGCTTCAAAGGTGCGGCATTTTTGACCTTGTCCCCAGTCGGCCTATCATACTTTGTGAATAGGAGAGCAGGCCAAAAGGCTGCACCAAAAGGCTGCAATTCCCATGCTTGGAGATCCGGAGTCATAGGTGTCTCGAGAATCGAATCATACGCGTCAAGGCAACGCCGAACGCACTCGTTGAGAAAATGGCTAATATTATCATAGTCTGCTTTGGAAAATGGTTGGGATGTGGCGCGTCCCCGAACGCGTGTGTCATGGCGTAGATGACTTGAGGGTGATCAATGAGTATGTCAAAGTGACCGAGCTCCAGCAAATCTTGATCTTCGTGCTCCTTTTTGAGAATCTTGGGAGACAACACAATTCAACTGCATCAAACTCCCATGCGTGACCGGCAAGCTCGTCTTCGACGTGTTTCTTCAGGTCACGTTGAAGGACCTCTTCTGGATCTGTTGCCGTCGTTTTCAGATGTAGGGTAGCTCCTCTTCTGCGGATTTGACCCGCTTGCCGACATCAGTAGAACGAGAGACAAAACGTCGAGGAGGCAGATTGTTTAACGGGACGGGTTCACGCCGTTGTTGCATCTTACTGTGGAGATACCCGCTCGGAGCCGACGTTCGAGTTCCAGCTCGTGATCCCCGCTCTGTAGCAGGTCCTGTTGAATCATAATGGGAAAAATGACAAGGTCCTCTGAAAATGCATTGAACGGCAACCCAGGGTCCTTTACCGGCCTCTCCCCAGCAATCATGCCTACTACTTGAACAGTCTTGGATGTAATATCCATACGGAACCGAATGAATTTTCAGCGCTGTTGAGTAGCGGGTTCTGCCGCGTCCACGGTTTAACGTTCAACGGATAAATCAGTCAAAACAACAGTAAAAGGCTGGAAGAGTTCTCAGTCAGGCGAAAGGTTTTCTCCGTCTCCCATCCGCGGAATCCATATTGCTGGGCAAAGTTGACTTCGTCTTCAACCTTTAAGCTTAAACTCCGAGCTAGGAAGTGCAGTTGCCACCTTGACGTCGCCTACGGACGTTCCAACCCTCGCCTCACTTCTCCTTGGGGGCTTCATATACAAAGCGTGTGACAGCGCCGTGCGAGGGATAACGCCCGTGTTCTTTGGTTCTGCCCTGTGGAGCCTTTTATAATACCCTTGTTGCAAGATTCGTTCGAACAACTGTATCAATATCAATAATCGCCTATAGCTGTCGATTTCTTCCCAAGGATTTTTCCTTTGTGGCTTTTGCGGATGTGTTTACCGCCAGCTGATATTCGTGGCGTGTGGCTCGCACGTCACACTTGAACGGAATATTGCTCACATGAGACACACCACTTGCGTTCTCATTCGGCGGCTCTGTTCTGTTGTATCTCCATTTCCTGTTGCCACTGCCCAAGCAGCCAGGGCCCTGGCCCCACTTGTCTCTAGTCCTACTGCTGCTACTGCCAAAGTCCTCGGACGTCGTGGTCTCCGTAATTCCGTCATCGCAGTACCTCGATCGCACTCTTAGACGCAATCGCATCCTGGATCGAGAACCCCAATCCCTCCTTCCATGCAACTCTCGCTTGAAAGCGATGCTTTAGCCTTCCGAATATTTACTCATTTTGTTGATATTTTTACAAAAGGGTTCAATACCCTTTCACTTTTCGACTGCCACTTTCTCACAAAACCGCTGTTATTGGCCGAGCTTGCGAGGCGTTTGTTTACAGAGGGGGTTCATTTTTTTTTTCCTGTGGGAAAGCGTTGTGAATTGCGCATCGTCTCCCGTGAGAAATCGTCACCCCGTGGGACATCGGATCCAAATGCACATCTCAACCGTGCACTGTGTGTGTGCAATGGTGCAACACTGGACAAAACATACAATATACACAAAAATACAGAAAAATCACAATTATAATTAAAGCCTTATATCTGTTAAATTAGTGTGAAATTTAGGTCTATGTAGTGATTAGCCTGATCAAGGCAAGGGAAAATGGCACTTCCGCGAGGATGTGGCTGTGCTGCAAACATGTGTACTGCTTGCTGCTCTCTCTCTCTGCAACTCCTTGCACACAAAAATACAAAAAAAAAATCATTTATTATTATTCAAGCTTCATATCTGTTAAACTGGTGTGAAATTTAAGCTTTATGTAGTTGATTGGCTTTATCAACACAAGAGGAGATGGCACTCCGCGAAAATGTGGCTGTGCTGAAAACATGCGCACTTACTGCAGCTCTCTCTCTCTCTGTGTGCAACTCCTTGCTGCCCCCATCCCATCCCATCCTGTGAAGTCTTGAGTGCCCTGGGCTTAGGACTTTGTGTGAATAGTACTATCTGAAGTAGATCTATAGGGTTCAAAGGTCTCTGAAGTGCGACCCCTGCCCCTCAGCCCCTGTGTTAGCCCACACAGACTGGGATCAGTTCGGCAGTTAAGACCAGTACCGCTCAGAGCCTGCAAGTTGCCAGGATTCCTGGCCCCTTTTTCCCTTTGGGAAATACGCCAGCCTTGCTCCATTTGGTCAACTTGTGCAGCGAGCCTGTTCCCTGCTTCACGATAGGAAATTTATTCAATTTGCCTGTAATAGGGTATTTTGCCTTTACAGTGACCTTTTCTGTTTATTTGGTGTGCACATTGAAACTGTGGGTGCAGCAATATTTATAATTGACATCTTAAGACTTACATAACTTGAATAAATTTTAGATGCCCACTGAGGATGAGGTGCTCCTTGCAGAGAAGAAGAAGAGAAGAAATGAGAGGAGGAGGTTGAATTATGCAGCTAGCCAGGGTTCACCACACTCAACTGAGTCTCCCACTCCAAATTATTCCCAATCTACTTTTGCTGTACCACAATCCCCTGCTGAGCTGTCCCAACAACCACCCAACTCTTCTGGGCCATCTCAACAGAGACCCGAACATAACCGAAATCCATCTATTGGGACACAACTTGCTCTTGGGCTTCAAGAACTAATGTTCAGTCTCAAGTTGGGTCCAAAGCCCCAGAAACACCTAGGAGTACACCACGTATGTTGTGTTCTGTTGTCAGCAGGATATGAAGAATGACTTTTCTGTGTAGAAATCACTCCACCAAACTCTACTGGCCCTAGACTTCATTCTGAACGTCTCTCGTCTCTCACACACTCCTGAAGAGACATGTAGACAGCACCAGAGACTCGTGTTGGTCTCCAGCTCAAGGTGGGGCTGATGATGGCATGTATGCGCTCCCTGGGCGTCTTGAACCCCTCTCTCTTCCTGGACTCCCATCTCTGCCTCAAAGTCACTATCAGGAGCCATCTCAAGATCCCTTTCAAGATCCTAATCCTCCAGAGCCAATGCGAAAATGCAATCATGGCCACAATGCACCTGTCTCTGCATTTGATGGGGATAGGAACAGGTGTCGGAGGTGTATTGATGAAGATCATCACAGGAGGGCCCACCAGAGGGCAGTCCAGGAGCAAATGGCAGTTCAATCTTCACCTCCCCCTTCATCTCCTGTGCCCAATCCTCTGGAGCCAATGCGAAAATGCAATCGTGGCCACAATGCACCTGTCTCTGCATTTGATGGGGATAGGAACAGGTGTCGGAGGTGTGTTGATGAGGATCATCACAGGAGGGCTTGCCAGAGGGCAGTCCAGGAGCAAATGGCAGATCGATCTTCACCTCCCCCTCCATCTCCAGTTTCATCACCAGGACAGTCCTCTCCTGAACCTTCTCCCCTGACTCCATCCCCACCACCATCCCTATCAGACTCACAGTGGGATCAAGGGCTCAATGATGAGGATTTGAGGAGGGGATTTGGATCTGTGGTATCTCCAGGAGATCAGGCTCTGTTGGCAAAGTTCTGGGAAGAGCTGATGAAGATTCAGATGGAGCACTGCAATAACTGCCATGAGACATGGTTTGACTTGAAAGTCAAGAATGGTTGTTGTGTGAGGTGTAAAAAGGACACCAAGTACACAGCAGAAAATTCCATGGACCCTGGCCCCAAGCCACAGTTTGTCTTGGATGATCCTTCCTTGGAGCTTACACAAATTGAGGAGATGCTGATTGCCCCTATCCATGTTGTCATGCAAGCCCACACTGTGTATGGTGGACAGATGAAATATTCTGGACATATTTGCAACTTTGTCCGTGATACATCTGAAGTTCGCCAGTTGCTTCCCATCCTGCCTGAGGAGTGCGAGGTCATACAGATCCAACGGGAAGGCCCAGACCATGTCCTTGGCCATGATGTTCAGCATCTTTACTATGTCCGGCGCCAAGTTGTTCAGCAGTGGTTAGAATGGCTTGTTGAGCACCACCCAGCATATCACCAAGTCATAATTAGTCAGGAGAATCTTTCCCAACTCCCAGAGAGTGGCAGTGTCCATGGACGTTTGCAGTCCATTAGGATCAGTGAAGTGGGTGATGAAGGAGGGGGTGATGATATTGTAGGGCCATCAAATGGGGATGAAACTGATGGTACAATGGGGGGGAGGGCACTTTTCACATCAGGGTTTGTCCCAAATGTGAATGAGGAGCGAGTCTCTGAGTTCCAAAACTTGCGCTTGGCAGCACAAGTGGGACAAGAACCTATTCTCATGCCACACATTGAGAGTCTCAGCCAGTGAGTGAATGGCATAACAACCCTATTGCCTCAAGGGCTTTCCCCAGTCTCTTTCCTTCTGGCCAGGCAGACTTTCACACTCCCCGTCAAAAACCAGTCTCATTCTCTGAATGGGCCTTCACACCTAATGCGCTATGAAGATGGTCGTTTTGCAAGGCACCCTCACTTTCGCTATTGGGCATTAAACACCATCATGTGCACTCAGGCCAAAAAGGACTCCTCATGGTATCTTACCACTCACCCAGATGAACGGCAGTGGACAGTGGAGCAGATAAGGGAGATGGTGGCAGATGCTGGGCCTGATCAGCTGAGGGAACTTGCAAAGCGTGTCTCCAGATCAGGGGTGAAACTTGCTGGAACCAAACCATTTTGGATGGCACGTCAGCGTGAACTCACTGCCATGATGTACCAGCTCCATTCACCTCATGCATTCATAACTGCCTCAGCTGCAGATCTCCAATGGCCAGACCTCCACCAGCACATGCCACAGTGGGCAGAATCACAGGATGTTGGGGAGCAGGCAGCCTATAGGAAGAGGCGAGAGGACTTGAATGACAATCCTGCCATTGCAGCATACTACTTTGTGAAGAGATGGGAATTGTTTGTTGATTTGGTCCTCAAAAAAAAGTTCCAAATTGCTGACATGTGGTGGCGGTATGTTAATTCAACTTTTTACTTGGTTTCATTGTCTAATTCTTATGAAATCCTTAGTTATGAGTGGCAATTTAGGGGGAGTAGCCATGTACATGGCTTCATCTGGTTGAAGAATGCACCATCTGTTGAGGATTTAGACCTCAATAATCAGGAGACAATCCAGAACTTCATTTCTTTCTGGGATCCAATTGTGTCAACCTGGAATCCCGATGTACATGCTTTCTCCCATCAACATGCATCCTCCCTATCCTACCCTTCACTGGAAGACACCCACAAGGAACTTGCAGAACTCCTCAACCAGGTTCAACGCCATTCTAAATGCCCTTCCTCATATTGTTCACGATGAAACAAGCACACAAAGGAAGTCCAGTGTCGGTTTGGCTTCCCAAAGGACCTTGAAGAACTCACTAGGGTTGTCAATAATGAGAAAGTGATCATTGATCTTTGTACAAGGAGAAATGATCCAATCTTGAACTCCTACAATGACACTGTCATCCTGGGTTGGCGTGGGAACATTGACTTCCGTCCTGTGACAAGTTTTGGTGCTGTCCTGGCATATGCTGCAAAATATGTCACAAAGGCTGAATCAAAATCTCGAGCATATGATGAAGTCCTGCAAACCATCCTTGACAAGTCTGATGCTTCAGACAGGGTGCAAGGGGTATATTTGAAATTACTCCAGACCCTCATCACTGAGCGAGACTTCTCTGCTCAAGAGGTCTGCCACCTTCTTCATGGTTTGAAGATGCACCATTCTACACGCTCCTACATATCTGTCCCACTTTCCCCAAGACCCTCACTCCCCCTTGACTTTGAAAATGCAACAAGAGAGTTCAAGACACTCAGGGAGAAATACAGCTCACATCCTGAGGGTCTTGAGGATCTTCCCTACATAACATTTTTGCGAAGGTATGATCTTCACAGCTATAGAGCACATGGAGAAAATCCAGAGCGTGCAAATGCTGCAAAGGAATGGGTCACCATCATGTATCCAATCCTACACCCAGACCCTGAAAATGAAGACACCTATCCCCTCTTCTGCTATGCAAAATTGCTACTTCATTTTCCATGGAAACTAGGGGATGCTTGGCTGGAGGATGAGGATTGTTGGGTGGAGAAGTGGACTGAATGGTCCAAAAACCGTGAACTTCTGGATGATGGACTACCCTCTTTGGACCAGAGCAGAACTGATGATCAGGATGGTGAAGATGATGAGGATGACCTGGAGGACCTCACACAGGAGGAGGGTTTAAACCCAAGAGCTGATTGGCAGTTTGAAGCATTACTTGGGCCCAATCAACAACCAGATGTTGAAATCACAGCATTGGGAACAAGGCCTGTGGACCTTCAACACAACTGGAGCCAGTCTTCACCACCCATTGATATTCTCAGGGATGCAGAAAAGTTCTTGAAGGAGGCAAAAGTCACTGAAGGAGGCAGTTCAGATCTGGAATTCACTCCAGTTGAATACCAGAGGCTGAAAGGCAACCAGAGAATTGTCTTCATTCGGGTTATGGCATACTTCAAAGCACTATTCAGGCACCTGCAAGACCATACCAACCCTAAGCCAAACCCTCTCCGCATCAACATTGATGGAAGCGCTGGGACTGGAAAATCCTTCCTCATAGGGGCCATATGCACATCCCTTAATGACCTTGCCACTGGATATGGCATCCTTGGACCCACAGGTGTGGCAGCATTTGGAATTAGGGGCTGGACAATCCATTATGCTCTGGGAATTGGTGCCAAGAAGTGGGCAGGGTTAACAAATTCTGGGAAAGCACGTCTTCAAGCCTGGTGGAAGGACATCAAGTTGATTATCCTTGATGAGAAGTCAATGGTTGGGTGTAGAACTGCTGGAAAGGTCATCAGTCGCCTCAAAGATATCTTCCCTGAAGCAGCAGATGACCAACTGGCTGGCATGTCCCTAATCCTCTTTGGAGACTTCTGTCAACTCCCACCAGTTGGTGAAGCCCCTTTATTTACCACAGCTAATCTGAAGCATGACCTCAGCTGTGTTGGAAATCGTCTCTATCATTCCATTCCTGAGTCAATCATCCTCAAGCAAATCTTCTGCCAAGAAGGTGTGGATAGAGAACAGAGACATTTCCGTGATTTCCTTCAACGTCTTCGGACCAATGAGGTCACTTTGGATGATTTCAGCCAACTTCTGGTTCCATGCATGTGGAATAGTCTCCCCCAGCATGAAAGAGAGAGTTTTCTCAACAGAAATTCATCTCCTCCCACACAATGAGCTTGTTGATACCTTGAACCTTCATCGATTAGCATCATTAAATAAACCTGTTGTTCGTATCAAGGCAATAAACCATGGGACAGGGGCAGCAACTGCATCCAAAGAAGAGGCAGAAGGTTTGGACAATGAGATTTTGCTAGCTGAAGGTGCTTCTGTCATGCTCACCTGGAATATTGGACAGATAAAGGTGAGACATATAAATATATGGTTTTCCCCACAAGGCACTGATGTAATGGCAGGTCTTGTAAATGGTGCTCGTGGAACAGTGGAGTGTATTGGATATGCACCTCATGCTGATCCCACAAAAGACATTCCTCTGGTTGTTTTTTGTATGCTTCCCAGCATACACTGGCCCTGTGGATCCAAGGTGGCAATCTCAAGCCAATCCAGATTGCCCAGTTGTGCCCATTACCCCCTTCACTACACGTTGGGACACTCGAGATGGACACTCACTTTCCCGCACTCAATTTCCACTCACCCTTGCATGGGGTATATCCATCCACAAGAGTCAAGGTCTAACACTTGAAAGGGCAGTGATTGATTTGGGACCAAGTGACTTTGCAGTTGGATTATCATATGTTGCAATCTCACGGGTCAAGTCCATCAAGGGAATTGCATTCAGAACATCATTTGACCTGACCCGTCTCCAAAAAGTCAATAATCCAGAAGGTGGGATTCGGGGAATGTTGCTCCGAGATAATGTTAGACATGAACAGCTTGATTTTCATGAAAACCCATATGATGTTGATGTATCTGAATATGTATTTTTAGATGATGATTGATTGATTGGGTCCTCTTCCTCTGACATCTATACATGCAGTCACATCCAGCAGCACAGTATGCCCAGAGAGTAATTGCCATGGGTTGAGGCAGTGGTTTGTTGGCTGAGCTTGCAAGGCATGCATTTGTTTGGGTAAGGGCTGTGTGTGTGCGGTGTGCAAGTGTGGTGTGTGAGTGCGGTGTGCAAGTGTGGTGTGCAAGTGCGGTGTGTGAGTGCGGTGTGCAAGTGTGGTGTGTGAGTGTGGTGTGGTATGTGGTGTGAGTGTGGTGTGCTGTGTGCTGTGTGCTGTGAGTGTGAGTGTGGTGTGCTGTGTGCTGTGTGTGTGAGTGTTGAGTGCTGGGTGCTGAGTGTGCTGGGTGCTGAGTGTGCTGTGTGCTGTGTGCTGTGTGAGTGAGTGAGTGTATGCATGCCTGGAAAGTAATTGCCCATGGGTTGGGTTGGTGGTTGGGGGTTTGGGTTAGTGGTTGGGTCGGGTAGGGGGTTGGGAAGTTGGGTATGGGGCTGTGGTGTGGTGGGAACGTATCTCTTTAATAATGCCATATGGAGCAGAGCAGGACAGCCCCTGCAGTGACCAATGTGGAGTAAGGACAGGGAGCAAGTGCAGAACACATGGCTAGCTGTCTCTGATTAATATCAGGTACACTATGATGGCAACTTAATAACATTGATTTCCCTGGGTAGCATGTATATATGCAATCCTGCTTCCATTTTTATCAGTCACCTGCCAAGACTTTAACCCACATAGATGTGGAGGAGTGTCCATGCACCCTCCCTCTACCTGACATCTAGGGCTCCTAGCAGATCAGACCCATATTGGCATATCTTTGTGGGCCAATCTGAATGTTGGGGACATAGCATATGACTACATATATCACCGCATGTAGCTGCATCAGCCCATAACTCTCTCACCCCTTTCCCTGATCTGACTCCGCCCCTTGAGCTGAGTATCTCCCTGCTTTTATTACTTTGTTGCCTACCTCATCATTTAGTTCTGTTGATCCTTTTTCTTCCAATTGATTCATATCTCTCATGTATATAGCCCTATGTGTTGCTGAGGGTTGGAACCTCAGCTTTGTCTATGACTAGGTTTTTTGGGTGATACTTGACTTGAACTGACAAGTGATCCCTGACACTGAATGCACATTTCAATCTGTGGATATGGCTCAGATTCTTGGATTGGGTATGGAGTTTATTTACTGCAACAAATAGACCATTGCCTGAACTAAACACTTTGCATACAAATGAAGATGGCATATATTTGAAATTGCAGTACGGTTTGTTAGAGGGTTCCTCCCAAACTGGATGGCCAAGCTTGCAGTGCAGTGCCGAAGGCACTGCAAGCTCGGCCATCCAGTTTGAGGGGAACCCTCATAACAATTGTAGCCTGGTATGTCCTGAAAGCACTTCAAAGGCACTATAGTTTCCTGAATTTTTTTTTTGATTTTTTCCCTATATTTTTTTTTTCAACTTTTCAGAGACCAAAATTTTCCTTCCACTGCTCCTGGCACATTGCATACTCATCATGTTGGAATACAAGTCACATGATGAAAACTGAAACGGAATATCCGGGAATATTCTAGGGGTTACTAGGTGCCTGCATAAGCGCTGGGCATAGAAGAGCCTGGAATATTGTTGAGAAGTATGAATATGGGCACTGGAGCACCGTGTGTATTTTAGTTATATTTCTTTCTATATTACATCTGGGTTGCAAGTGAACCGCTGAAGCGGGTTGCCATATTTGGAACTCCGGATTTACAACACATCACCACTCCCAGCTGCTCCTGAACCCCCTCCCAGGAGAACACTATTGGCTCCAGGAGTGCCCAATCTGCTGTTTTGTCTCCTACATGCTCCAGCCACTCTTGATGCTCCGGAGCATAACGGACTTTTGCTGATGAATATATAAACCATTAAATCTCGTGTGCACACCGGGTACTAACTTCACAACCTTCAATGTGCTCCCAATGGGTTGGGTTGATGACCGCATGCACTCACACTGAAATTGCATTGCACAACTTATGTACACTCGTAGTTCAGGCGATTCAATCCAATGCAATTCAGTAGCCATATCTGTGTTATTATCGAGGACAAAACACTCGAGTTAAACAAACAATAACAGCTTATTGCGCCAGTCGCAGTCGCTTACTTCGGCGAAACTCACGTGAGCGACTGGCACTGAGTCTGCCTTGCAAGCAAGGTAATTTTTGACCACTGACAGTTTCCCATATAGACCACAAAGGGGCCAAGTAAATCCTATGGCGACTGCAGCGGCAGCCCCTACAGTTATAAAACTGCCACTTGGTAGTATTCCTCGATGGGAGGAAGGCGAAGATGATGCCAGTCTGATAGAAGACAATCGGGGCGAGGACGCTGAGCAGCAAGCCACAAAGACTCTTAAATCAATTCCAGAGGTGCCAGTTCAGTCCCTTGCACCGTTCGCTGGACTAACTAGCCGTTGATGGTAGAGGCAAGTATCAGTGCAGTGTCATCACCACGGCCAGAAAGCTTGACACACTGCTTTGCAGTCTTGTGCTTCTACATACTCTGAGACAATGTAGGCGCCTATACACGCTCTCTCGAGTGCTGAAATGAACGCCTACTCTTCAGCCCGTTCAAGGTGGATCAACAACCCTCCTTTAACTAAATTTTCTGTGCGACATCGAGGGAAAACCACTATTGATATTCACCAGCCCCCACATAGTCTTGTCTTTCTGGGAAGATGTGATGTAGAGATAGGACCGCATGTTTTCCTCGACACGAAGTTCATGGAGGTGCAGTGGGACAACATGTACCAACCACTGACTTCTGCGGGCTCAGCGCCTCCGACTCTCTTGCTCAGGACAGACATCATCGAGCTTAGGGAGAACTCTGCGGAACGTTTCCTATTGCCATTAGACGGTGCCGTGGTTGAGCGAGCTTCTGAGCGCGGTCAAGTGTTCACTTTACTCTCGCTTCTACTGGACATCCCTCCTGAATCGACTCCAACTGGTACTCCCAATGCTAGCACCAAACAGCCAGTCAACATAAGACTCCCAAGGCACTACTTCCATTTGGGAGGCATTAGATAGGCGTATAAATGCAACGTCTCCATCAAAGCGCAGTAAGGCAGAGGAGGAC